>NC_055964.1:3855000-4000000 GCF_018492685.1 Alosa sapidissima
TCATTCAGATTTAATTAATCCTGTATTATGTCTCTACCACTCTTCCTGTGACTGGCATAAGGTGATTCAAAGAGTAGGGGGGTTGAAGTGTGGACAGTTTAAAGCAGGGTGCCCAGTTGAGTTGGTGTGGCTGTAGGTTGTCATCCCCATAGAACAAGAGCACGTCTTACTCCTGTAATTGATTTAGAGTTGTTGACCATCATATCGTTAGTTAATTTCAGAAGGTGTCATCCTTGCATTGGACAAAAACCTGCAGCCACAGAGTAACCTCGGTTCAGAGGGAAGATCTGGGATGATCTGACGCAAAGCGGTAAAAGACTCTGCCGTCATTTATAGCAGACTACTGCGAGGAGAAGAAACCATACCCCTAATAATGCAGGGCCAGAAGATGGATTCAGGCCCATCACAAGCACAGTCAGGCATCCCACTCTCGCATCATCTGTATCATATTTATACAGTCTATAACTCTATGGATTTTTTTCAGTCTATGGATTTTTAAAACTATTGTATTTTATTTAAGTTCTATTTAACAATTTGAAAGCATCTCTGCGTGCTTTGAACAGACCCTGAATAGACACTGGTGGAAAACAAAGTAACAGTTTGACTAGACTAAGCGAGAGAAAAGCATGCCAAAGAACTTACAGTAAAATAATATTTTAATCCTGCATCAAAATGACAACTAACCACTTAACAATCTTACTGTCCATGTGAAGATTAATTTCTAAGCCAACTCCAGAAAATTGTTAATAAGAGTACATTTGTTAAATTGGCCCTAAGGATTTTATCAATGTACAGTTGTACAAGTAGTACAACCAGTTCTTCCCTCCTTTAAAGTTGGCTAAAAAAAAACCTAAAAGGTACACATATGATGACTACATGCAAGCACACAAAGTGTGAGGGATTTCTCAAATCTCTTTTTAAATTTATCGGTCTATTCTCCTGGTTAGCTTTCAAAATTATTATGTTTAGGGTCAACAACATCTTAGATTTTTTATAATACATAGACATCAAATGTTGCCATTTTCTCATAATGACTAATTGTGAATGAATGAAACCTTTATAATATACATGTAATATCAAGTAAGAGTGCATCCTGGGACAAAGCCACTCTCTCTGAGACATGTAAAAAGGCCCTAGGTGAGTGTATCCACAGTACTATGATGTAAAGTGAGGATATTTCCTGATCTGCTTTATATCAAAGACTCCAAGATGCTTCTGTATTTCCTCGTTCTGCGTGTCTGATTCCGAGGATTCAAAAAGTCAAATTCAAGAGTCACTCCTCAGCGGAGGACCACAGTAAACACAACTGCAAAAGATGTGTTACCTGTTCCTGTTAAAGATAGGGTTTCCTTCTTAACATTATGGCTATAAGCCTGAAGTGAAAACAGGTAGACCAACACCATGTAATCAAATATCGAAATGAAACACTCAATAACTCAACTCACTCAAAAATGCCAATGACAATGATTCATGCATTACCTGTGATTAGTACATTTTCTGATGTAACTACTTATGACTATACTAATGCCTTTCTTGAAACCACCATGGTTTATTTAAGCAATAAACTCCGAGAGGCCATAGGTTACTACATATGACAAGATTTCATAAAATAAAGGCACAGCAACGAGAAATGTAACAATTTATTCATAGATAATCATTCTTCTGCCAAGGAATATATTTCCGAGTCGAGACGCAGCTATTCCCAACTTTTCTATCAAGTTGTGGTAGCACAGTAATATAGAACGAAATGCAGTCAAGGTGTATGATTATGCTGCATTTTACAACGCCATCGAACGTGATTCAGCCAGTCACAATCAAGGACCGGAACTATCAGTTTTAGAAAATAATACTAGATACCTAACCTGTGCTGAATGCAGCATTAGATGAAAGTATTAATGTTAAATGCTGAATTACCAACCACTTAGTGAAATGTAAAGGATACGTGTTAATATATCAGCTAAATACATTCAGTACTGTTTTCATTTTTATTTTTCCTGACTTGCTTTGACTATTGTATGTCTATGAACAGCTACACCCTTCAAAAATAATGATGCAAAAAAAACATGATAAACAAGATAAAACATTCAAATTCAATGTCAATATCAGTAAATGGTAGGCAGGTAGCTTGACATATTACCAAGGCTGAAAATGTTGCATGCATTATAATGTCATATTAATGACATTTTAACTGGAGTACTGAGTGAGGCTGTGATATACAACAGAACATGTAAGAAATTGGGAGGCAGGAGACCCTGCCAGAGAGTTTATAATCAGGAGAATTAAAATACTCTTTTAGGATGATGATGATGATGATGATGCTAGAAAAAGTGTGTATACACATCTCCTGTTGGTGTTGGTACAGGCACAGACTTTAAAAAGGTAATGTTAAGGAAGAGGAGCGTGCAACGGTAACAGCAGTAACAACTACTAGCAGACATCTCAAGCAAAGCACTATGAAACATACACTACAGAAACAAGCAGAGGACAGAGAGGGAGAACAGATAGCCTTGCAACATTCCCAAGGTCAACAACATTCTATAGAAAAGAAAGAGAACAAAACTGCAGTTACCTCTGACTTCTCCATCTTGTTCTGGGAATCCACCTGTGTGATGATCTCATTCATGTTGGTCTCTAGCACCATTCCTCCCATCACCATCTCCCCCAGAATGTAGTGTACCTGTTAACCAAGACTTTAACAAGAGTCTACTCATGACACCAAAGGGAAGGGTTTCCCTAGTAATGACTATGTGGAAATACACTTTATACTTAGTGTGAAATCGATAAGAACACAGAGAAAGACCATTTTCAATTCAATCTCAGGCTGCTTTGCACCAAATGATAGCAGCATGCTTTCTGAAGACATTCTACATTCATAAAAAGTAGGGCTGGGCGATATATCGATATAAAAGATATATCTATATATTTTAAAATGCGATATGGAATTAGACCATATCGCATATATCGATATAGTTCAAATTTGTGCTGTGATCCTTGCTCCACGCAAGCCGCTGACCGGAGCTCTCTGCACTGCTTCCCTCTCTGCACTGCTGTGAAACTGCACGCTACTTTTCTCATATAAATATATTTATTTCAGAAAAAGATTGGCCTATTTTATTTTATAGGCTATTTTTATTTAAGATACTTTTTTTATTTAAATGTGCACCTTACAGAGCTTTGATTTAAAAAAAGGCACTCCAGTTTTATGTTTACATTTTATTGTTATTTGAGTAGTGAGTTTCCAATAAAACTACTCATATTTGACTGAACATTTCATTTTACAGCTCTAACTTTGCGAAAAAAATATCGGGATATATATCGTATACCGATATTCAACCTAAATATATCGGGATATGACTTTTGGTCCATATCGCCCAGCCCTAATTCAAAGGAAATTATTTTTACTTTACTCATTGGTTGAATAATCCAATGTCAGTGTCCAATCTGAAGCATTATAACCCAAACCTCAAGCCTCAAGACCTGGAGGAACTGATTTCTGTACACATTACCTTATCAACATGGAAAATCAAGTCAAGCTCACAGACATTCTCAAAGCATTTGTCCAGGGTTTCCACAAAAACCTGTGGAAGAGATATGCCAATGAGATTGCAAAAAACCTGCAACGTCCACCAATCACACAAGGGCAGAGGGGTTTGTACAATAAAACATAAGCTTACTGAAAACAGTGGACGTCAAAGGACGTTTCAATCAATCAATTTAAAATCTTATGAATTATTATCAAAACCAACATTCACATCAGAGGTCCAAAACAGCAAACATTTCAAATCTTAAAAATTACTATCAAAACCAACATTCACATCAGAGGTCATGTCACAGGATGCATCATAAACCCTTCTCACACTAATGGCCTGGGTCAGACCAGGGTTATTTAAGAGGTGTGTAATAAAAGTGCTATATCTTGTGATTATATATATATATATATATATATATATATATAACACACAATGAAAAAAATGAGGAAAAATCCAACCTTAAAGGGAAGCTAATTTATTTTGAGAAAAAGGAAAATCTCAAAGAAATAAAGAAATAAATATTTTTAACAAAAGCACGTCACTCACAATTATTGGCACCCCTGCTTGTAATCCCTTCTTAAGCCAATAAAACAGCTTGTAATATTAAATATATATAACATAAAGTTGGCATGGGATTTAAGACAATTCGTCTTTACAAAATGTCCCCAGATGGTCCAGATTTGCACTTGTGCATTTTCCTCTGACTCACCCCACTGTTTTTCTATGGAGTTTAGATCAGGGGCCTGAGAGATGGCAATGCCAAAGCTTGATTTTGTGTTCAGTAAATCATATTTGTTTTGATCTGGACGTTTGTTTTGGTTCATTTACTTGATGAATGATCCAAACATGACCAACTTTTAGTGTCTTGGCAGAGACACGTATTTCCTTTGAAAATCTTCAGATTTGTCTTGGTGTTCATGATACCATGCACCTTAAAGGAGAATTCCGGTGTGATATTGACCTAAAGTGTATTGAAACATGATACCGAGTGTGAACGTATGTCTCATAGCCCATCTCGGCTTGTCCCCTGCACTCCAAAATCTGGCACTAGTTAGCCGATGCTACAAACAGCTTTTTCAATAGTGGTGCTTCGGCATCGGGCTAGCCATGCAAATAAATCACTGTTTTACACCCATTTACGAGGCTCAATGTATCTCCACACTACATTGGTAGACTTCCGAGGGCCCTGACATTTAAAACGAGACATTGAGAACTTTGAAAAAGCACTGGTAGTTTACTTACAAGACGATTTATACAGACAGTATCTTCACGAAGTTTAGCGTTTGCAGCCATCTTGAATTTAGTCACGATAAGTCGAGCCACGAGTAAGAATGAATAGGTACGATAAGGGATCAGATTCCAAAAATAATTCAGTGGAAATGCATGGATTCCAGTTGCTGCTACTGGAAGAAACTGGAATCCATGCATTTCCACTGAATTATTTTTGTTGCACTAACAGGGCTAGCTAATATATGAGGCTTTTGCCAAAGCCTGTTGGTAGCAGGACAAAGACATCCTTCTTGATAATCAAATAGTTTAACGCCAAAAGTTATTTGCTCAAGTTGAATGGGCAATTTGCAATTGAATGTGCAACCAGTATCTATAGCCACTTGGCCAGTGCGAATGCAAATGGAAAAAACAGTTTTGGGGAAGAGTAGTTAGTAGAACTGTTTAAAAGTGGACTGTTCCTATAACTAAGTTCCTGTAACTACTTGGTTGGAAAGAGACTTTAGTGAAAAAGAAAGTCATGAACTACTTCTGAAAGTTCACAGACACTCTGATTAAATTAAATAAGTTGAAATTAGATGGGGAAATGCTTCTGTTAGATTTTGTATGCAAGAAGTGTTTTTGTTAAAAATCTTTATGAGATTTTCCTTTTTCTCAGAATAAATTTGCTTCCCTTTATGGGTGGATTTTTCCTCATTGTTTTCATTGTGAGAGTTGGTGAAATTAAAGAAAAAGCAAAACGGGAGCAAGTGTGCGGACATTCAATTTTGTTTTTTTCATTGTGAGAGTACAATAAATCACCAAAAGATTATATGGTAACACTCCATAATAAGGTGCCATAATAAATAGCAAACTAGTAATTACCTAACCCTTTGTTAATATTTGTTAATTGTTACTAAAATATCTATTTGGCACAAGTTAATAGTTTTTTAATCATTAATTCAATATTAGTTGTTTGCATAAAATCTGTATGTTAATATTTTAACAAATCTATTAACTAATATTGTATTAATATGTGTTAATAGTTAACTAAATGTCTTTTTGGCACTAATTAACAGTTATTTCTTACATCATTTAAATGTTAAAATGTTTATTTACAAACTATATACTAATATAAAAGTTAATGACATATTATTATTTATCTAGCTTTTCTGATTAGCTTTGTGGAGAATTTATGGAATTTATGGTTTATGGCTTTATGGTATTGTGGGGTGTATAAGCACCCTACTGCCAGTGGTTGGTTGTGTGAGAGTTTGCACACCTCTTCTTCCACTTCATCCTTATTGGATACCTTTGTGGTTGGCTGTCCTGTAATTGGTGACCCTCTGTCTAAGTAGTGTACTCTTTGCCTTTGGAAGTACTATTTGGTTGCTGCTTGAATTTAGTGAAATTCAGGGGAGGGGTGTAACAGAGTTAGAAATATAGTTTACATGTAGTGTGTGTATGTGATTTTCGCCGTAATTAAGCAGCTTTTTTGAGATTGGTGTTTTGAAGCCCCCTTTGGAGAAACGGTATACTGCAGCTCTGCTGCGTTTTGTCCTTGTATTGTTGCCATAGCTGATCAGAAGCGGTATGCTTTGCATTGGGTACAGTGAAAACTTTGATATACCACCTGTATTATATTACTTTACATGTATTGTTAGGATTTGGTAGCAATTCTAGCAACTTAGAGAACGTTTATTAATGTTTTCATTATGACCACGAGTTCATACACGAGTCTAAAGTGACTAGCTGTAAACTCTACTAGCAACTTTCCATGCATTCACTGTAGTTTAGCTTAGTGCTCATGGAAAGTGCAATTCAGTCTAGCAGGAAATGAATGTACATTTTGTTTAGCATTATGTTTATGCATTACCTCCGTATGGTCTACATCTGTGAGTGTTTAGTGAGTCTCAGAATATTAATAAACTCGTTCTGTGCACCTGAACATTCCATGTGGCACGTCTCCCTTGCTAGTAGGGCTGACAGTGATGGTATAGGAATCATGCATGTAATATAGCCCATTCAACTACTTCTTTTTATTTTGCTTGTGCAGATGCTGTTTTATGTATGCCAGTGCCTGAAGGCATGTTTTGTTTGAACTTTTCCTAAAGGAATAAATGTGATAAGCCAGTTTTGGTCTCAGTCCCTTCACTGTCTGACTAATAGTTATATATTACTACTTATATTAATAAAGCTTAACCAACTTTATTATAAGGGTCCCCCATACTGATAGTTATATATTACTAATATATTAATTAAGCTCAACCAACTTTCTTATAAGGGGCCCCACGCTTATAGCTATATACTACTAATATATTAATTAAGCTTAACCAACTATTGCAAGCGTTTCTGGCACCGACAAGAGTGGCGGCATGTCAAGGTAGCTCCGTGTTTTTTTCTTGAATTTTCCTTTCGGGATCAATAAAGTATCTATCTATTGTAAGGGTCCTATGGGGAGTGGTTCATATTGGGATAGGCAGAAGCACAGTTTAATATCAATTAGTTAAATAATAATAAATCATTAACTTTTCTATTAACATATAGTTTGTAAATAAACATTTAACATTTAAATGATGTAAGAAATAACTATTAATTAGTGCCAAAAATACATTTCGTTAACTATTAACACATATTAATACAATATTAGTTAATAGATTTGCTAAAACATTAACATACAGATTTTATGCAAACAACAAATATTTAATTGATGATGAAAAAACTATTAACTTGTGACAAATAGATATGTTAGTAACAATTAACAAATATTAACGAAGGGTTAGGTAATTACTAGTTTGCTATTTATTATAGCACCTTATTATGGAGTGTTACCTATTATATTATATTATACCTGTTTTTAGTCAACTTTACCAAAGGTGCCAATAATTCTGGAGGGTACTGTATACACATACAGTACTGTGCAAAAGTCTTACATGTTTTGCTTCAGTAATGCCATATGGACCATATTTAGCAATAAGCCCCAAGAGGCTGTAGGTTACACTGATTCTAGCAGAGCAGAGCAGCAGAGTGCCTAAAACCCCCCTTAGCTATTGTAGAATCAGTGTAACCTACGGACTCGAGTGGCTTATTGCTTTTCTAAAACTGTTGCTATAAATACCTGGCAAAGTTTCATAAAGTAAAGGCAAAGCAACGAGAAATGTAACGATTTATTCATAGATAATCATTCTTCCGCCAAAGAATATATTTCCTCTATCTGAATGGTTTCCAAGCAACGTCGTCGAGACGGAGCTACTTTAACTTTTGTATTAAGTTATGGTAGCGCAGTAATATAGAACGGAATGCGGTCAAGGTGTATGTTTGTACTGGATTTTACAATAGCATCGAACGTGATTCAGCCAATCACAATCAAGGACCGGAACAATCAGATTTAGAATGTTTATTTCTCACTTTCACTCTTAATTAGAACATGACCAGAGAACACAGGGAATACTCTATGTACAGACTATTTAAATACACATAAAATGTAGTTTTTGTTCTGATACCAGTGCAATTTCAGTCTCAAGCTGCCATTGGATTTGTTGTTTTAGCTGTGACCCCCAAAAACACACACACCATACCCACACTCCACCCACCCACCCAAACATCCCCCCCCCACACGCACACAGGTACACACCTCTCCCCCACACACCCTATTACACCCCCCCCCCCCCCCTCCCACACACACACACACCACTGTCATTATAACACTCCAAAAACAACCAATCGAATGGATGCAGAAGACTAGAACCGAACCAGAAAAGCATTTTTTTTATATTCCCTCTATCTTCTGGTTGAATTCTAATAAAGGTAATGAGAAATCAACATATACTTTGTATACTACAACTATAAAGTGAGTGCAAGGCCAGAGTAATGACAAGGAACCGTTCCTGCCTCAAAACCTGGATTGCTGCTAAAACAGTGTGGTCTACAATCATTGAGGAGACATGGAGAGGATTGGTAGGTATTATAAGAACCATTATTAAAGCTGTGATGGCAAATAAAGATGTTTTGATTGATTATATAAAAAGGGTATGAATCATTTTGGAGAAATTCAACAATAAATCAATATTTTCCAGGGGTATGAATCATTTTGTTCCTAACTGTAAAATTCTACCAGAATATAGAATGGTTGATGGTCACATTATTTCCAGCTTTTCTAGATCAGCTAGTTTCCTGGCTTTATTTATTTTTTATTCAATAGAATATAATTTCACTTACCTGTATTAAATCGAGTATCCCAAGTTCACTTTCCGATGAATCCACGCAGAAGACAAAGTATAAAGTGGCATAGTGCCTATAGATGAGCTTGTTGTCAGAGCCCCCTATTAAGCTGCCAAACACATGAAGAGATTAAACAGATTAATAAAATGCCTGAGTAGAATATAATTTATTTATGTGTTGCAGGTTAATCATGACGACACCGTATAGACTGTTGTGCATGGAATCTTGCACAGCATCTGTCTATTTGAATGACTTAGGGCAGTGTTTCTCAACCGGGGTGCCGTCCAGCATCCTCAAGGGTGCCGCAGAAACGTGGCTGACCCTAGGCTAATAAAATGAAATTGAAATAAATGAATGCATCATTTTGGAATCTTTCTTCTAGCTTTATCACGCAGTTAAGTAAATGGAGGCCACATCAGAGAAAATAGTTTTTCTAGATTATTTTTTCTAACGCCGAAGCTGCAATCATGGTTTGGAACGTAGCCTGTATGACATCTACAAATATTTACAGCGCCCGATAGTGGATTAGTTATCATAGCATTGTGTCACTGTTAATTAGCCAGCAACATGGAGGGGTTTTTGAAAAGAAAAGCTCCAAAGTCTGATACATAAGGCCTTAACATCATCCACTTCATCATAGGTCTCTACCTCCTTCACTGTATGAAGAGACTTAGAGTAGCAAGACTAAAAAACGACAGTATGATGACAATTATTTCACGTTTGGATTTATCTTCCAGGGTTGGGTAGTATCACGTTACAAGTAGCCCAACGCACATGAGTAAAAAATATATTTTTTTTGAGGAACGGCAACTTTCCATATTCCTTTTTCAAAACTGTACTTCTACTTTCACTCAAGTACATTTTTGAGCAAGTAATCTACTCTTTACTCTGCTATATTTTCAATTGTCTTTCGTTACAAGTACAAGTTTATTATCGGAGGAGAAAGCATCTCTAAGGAGAAAAGCGCACCCTTCCCTCGGTGCACAACGGCGTGGGAGAAAAGAATCAGGGCTTCAGAAATCATTGTTACGTTGCCCTGTGAGTATAAAAGTAATGACTGGCCTGACCATGTTATAGCAGCCTACTACACTACTACTACTCTGAGCTGGACCAGGAGCTACGTGTGTGTCAGTCATCCATTCCTGCGAGAATAAAGCGGTTGTGTGCATCGTCCCAGGCCCAAGTGTGTGTGTGTGTGTGGATGAGTTGTAGTATGCTACATGTGTTATGCATTTGTTAGTCTTCAGAGACAGTGTGTGTATTCTAATGATAATCTACATAAAAAAAAATAATAATAATTTTGGGGTGCCTTGAGATTTTTCATTCATGTAAAGGGTGCCGTGATTGAAAAAAGGTTAAGAAACACTGATTTAGGGGCATTCAGTGGTATGCTGCCAGATTAGCTGATAAGAGTTTTACCAACCTTTGAATTCATTGCCAGTGCTGATCAAAATTGCTTTGAAATTCGGTTTATTTTAATGTGTTAACTTAAAGTGACTGATGTCACAGTCTCTGCTTTTCATACTTTCATGCTTCATGCTTATCTGATTTTCAACATTCTGGTTGTGAGTTTGGCGGCGATATATCCTGGTGGAAAAACGTTCCTTCACCCAGGCGTATTAAATTACTCCAGCGATACAGGAAGTCAAGGAGGGGACTCTGAAAAGGACGGGACCTCTCTGGTGAAGTAAATTTGAATAAACCAATCGCATGCATGCAACCTTAGAGTGATATTAGCCCATTTAAGATAACAGCGTGTTTTTTGAGAGAGCACAATTTCACACCAATCTGTAAGCATAGTCAGGTTATGCCCTGTTCTATTTGTCTTTTCAAGTTGTTTTCCAAGCTGGTTGTTTTCCAGGGAACGCCCTCTGAAGTCCAAACACGACTCGTCAACTCGGTCTAGCCCAGAGTACTACGAGTTTGAACTGCCAAGATGGCTGCGCCTATTAACAGTAAATGCGAGTCTTATATGCTGTGTTTATTAGCAATTCTGTTGGATTTGTGTCACATTACATCAGTCGTAGATACCAACAGTGTCCAACCCCTATATGTCGCTATGATGTTATGACGTTTGTTTGGGTCTTTACAAGGCTCATCACTGAATATTTCAAAAGTGTAGCCTATCCAACCTGCCATCTGCTGGGAGACACTCACAGAGGCACAAACTTATACAAAAGAGAGAATGTTGGTAAACACTCACATTCCCCCCTCCAGGAAATTGCAGACATTCTCATCTCGTTTTGATACTAAGTGAAACGTCTCTCTGATGATCTGCTGTTCTGTATCTTCACTCTGAGGAAGGAAATGAAGAGATGACAAATTCAACCACTCTCCAGTATTAGTCAGTCAATGTGCCGTCAGGCAGCAGCTATTTACAACACAAGTACTCTCTGTTGATGATGAGTTGTTAACTCATTGAATGCCAAGCTGTTTTCGGAAGCTTTGTCCTAGAGTGCCAGCAATCTAGACCATTGTTGATGATTTTTGTACAGCCACAGCATATTCTGTGTTATAGCTATGAACACATACAATGGCTCGTTTAAAAGGTGAGACTTTAAGCTATCAGTGGGTGCAAACTGTGTATTTCTACACGCCTCTGTTCCTGAGAAATCCCAAGCTAAACAGTGGCTAGTTTTCATCAAAATCGCTGTTTTTTTTCTACAAATGGAGACGTCTTTCATGAAATGTTGCCTGTAAACTTTCCGGGAAGTAATCAGCGAGACCTGGCGAGACTGCCACCTAGTGATAGACCCACGAAAATGGCCTGGTTTTGAGATGACGTGCATGCGTCATTGATTCGACCCAAAGCGGCAACCGAGTTATGATAAAATGTCCAGATAAAATGTCCAGATTGTGAGTTTTCGATCGTCATATATTTCATTTCCATTCATCACAGAGTTCCCAAAATCACATATACGGTGTGTTAGAGTGTCTAGTTTCGTAATTTAAAAAAAAAAAGCTAAAAACGTAATATTACGTTTTTGGCACTCAACGCATGGGAAGGAAAAGCGTGTGTGTTTCGGCACTCAATGAGTTAATATAAGGCTCCTTTGAGTTTTAAGTTCAGTTAAAAGTATATGGTAAGCATGATTGCAAACTGCACTCGAGGGCATTTGTCTTCATCCCCTATTGCAACATTTGTGTATGGAAATTGGCCCACTGGTTAGCACTCTGGACTTGTAACCGGAGGGTTGCCGGTTCGAGCCCCGACCAGTGGGCCGCGGCTGAAGTGCCCTTGAGCAAGGCACCTAACCCCTCACTGCTCCCCGAGCGTCGCCATTGTAGCAGGCAGCTCACTGCGCCGGGATTAGTGTGTGCTTCACCTCACTGTGTGTTCACTGTGTGCTGTTTGTGTTTCACTAATTCACAATTGGGTTAAATGCAGAGACATTTCCCTCACGGGATCAAAAAAGTATATATACTATACTTATACTATACTAAATTATTGTGTGCATGTGTGCGTTTGCTTTTGTGTATACACTGCAAAAACTGCTTATCTAATAAAATCTAACCAAGTGTTATTAATCTTATATTATGATCAAAAAATATAGTTAATATTGTTTTCAGTATAAAGAGACTTACCTAGCTCTTTCTCGTAAAATAATTTGACTTAATTTAAGAAGACTTTGACTCCTTTTAAGACGTCTTATCCTGAAAACAAACAAATTTGTCTGCCAGTGCGTTAAGCACATTTATACTAAAAATAAGCACATTTGTCTGCCAGTGCGTTAAGTAAATTTGTCTTGATAAGACTCCTTAAAATAAGTCAAAATCTTCCTAAATTAAGTCAAAATGATCTTTCGAGAGTGCTAGGTAAGTCTCTTCATACAAAAAGCAATCGCTGATACAACCTTTAATATAAGATTAATAACACTTGGTTAGATTTTATTTTTTGCAGTGTATGTGTGCTTCTCTGTGTGTGTATATGTGTGTGTGTGTGTGTTTTCGCTTCTGAGTGTGTGTGGGGGGGTAATGGTGTGTGTGTGTGTGTGTGTGTGTGTGTGTGCGCGTGTTTGTGCAAGCGTGCGTGTACGTGTTCATGTGTCTTATGTGTGTGTGTCCGTGGCGTGCTTGTGTGTGGGCCTGTGTGTGTGTGTGTGTGTGTGTGTGTGTGTGAGTCTGTCCGTGCGTGCCTGTGTGTGTGCATGTGAGTGCGTCTGTACATATGACTGCATGTCTACTGTGTGTGTGTGTGTGTGTGTGTGTATGTGTGTGTGTGTGTGTGTATGTGTGTGTGTGTGCGTGTGTCTATGTGCGTTCGTAAATTCAATCTGACACTCTGAAAACAGAATACCGCACAGTTAAAAAGTTTTGGAGCGCTCGGAGTGGCAATTTACGAACGCACCCATAACACAGGAATTCCCGTGTTGGCAGCAGTAATCCTAATGTTAAAGCTATATGTCAAAGGAACTGTATGTAAGATTGTGGCCAAAACTGGTACTGCAATCACTTTTAAAATACTGTAGAGCGGTGTATCCCCTCCCCCTCCCTACGGTGGCCAACAGGTGCAAACGACTTGTAACTTATGACAACAGATGCAAATCAACAAAACATGTGCAAACAGATAAAACACAACCAACTTAAGAAAACATCTTCATCTTCATTTGACAACACATGCACATCATTTAGAAAACGCGCTGCAAATTCAGACAACATTTACATTTCAACGTGCTACGAAATTCACAACACAACGGAAGTGTTTCCGGGGGACACTTAAAAGTGATGAACACTGAACAGGTGGCGAACGGGTGTGACAACGACAGCTCCTGTTAAAAGAAATCTGGCTTGAAATGTAAGTATTTGGGTTTATCTTAACATTTTAATGACACTTAAAAGTGATGAACACCTCTCCTTTACTGTCTGTACCTATGTAGTTCGCCACCTATTCAGAGGTGTTCATAACTTTTAAGTGCCCCCTGGAAACACTTCCGTTGTGTTGTGATTTTCATAGCAAGTTTCTGAATTGCGTGTTGTGAATTGACAGCTCGTTTTTGAAATGTAAATGTTTTCTGAATTTGCAGCGCGTTTTCTAAATGATGTGCATGTGTTGTCAAATGAATATGAAGATGTTTTCTTAAGTTGTTTGGGTTTTGTCTATTTGCACGTGTTTTGTTGATCTGTATCTGTTGTCATAAATTGCACATTGTTTGCACCTGTCGGCCACCGTACCCTCCCCCCTGACTGGCAGAGCTGGCAACCCGGATTCCGAAACACTACTGACTTTGTGATTAGTAGATAGGTGGAGGGTGGCGCATCAGGGCAAAACACAACATGACAACATCAACATCAGTTGAGGGGTGCAACTTCACTTTTTAAATGACAATATCCTGGCTGGACTACTGTTGTCAGTGATAAGTATTTGAAATGAACATTATTCCTTAATGTCTTGACATATCAGGGCCATTTTATGATTAATGAAATGAAATACATTTCTTACATACGCTTCCTTTAACCATGTCTCTATCTCTGAAACGCAAAATTGATGATGAAAACGGCAGCTCCAATCGGAAAGGACTGACAAGTAGGCCTATTTTTAAACATTGCTGTCAACATCAAGTAATAAATCGAAGTGTTTACTGTGCAATGAATGCATTTCGGTAATGAGAGAATATAATGTTAAGTGGCACTACAAGTCAAAGGAGTAAAGTAGCCTAGCCCTCGGTCACTTTTGTATGGAACAAGAGCTATGTATAAGTATAAGTATATATACTTTTTTGATCCCGTGAGGGAAATTTGGTCTCTGCATTTAACCCAATCGGTGAATTAGTGAAACACAGTGAACAGAAGCACACACTAATCCTGGCGCAGTGAGCTGCCTGCTTCAACGGCGGCGCTCGGGGAGCAGTGAGGGGTTAGGTGCCTTGCTCAAGGGCACTTCAGCCGCGGCCTACTGGTCGAACCGGCAACCCTCCGGTTACAAGTCCAGAGTGCTAACCAGTGGGCCACGGCTGCCCCCTATGTAGCCTGGACATTGACTTGTCACCCGACGCAAGATACCTTTTACCAAGGCTCTTTTATAAAGAATGTGTATGATAGCTATATCACCTGATTGAGGCATTACAATGCTGCTTATTGTTTGCCAGTACGTTTCACTGTGATTTGTTTTACAAATATGAAATATGACAGAAGTTGGATGTTAATGATTGTTAGCCCGTCACTTGATTGAGGCATTAAAATGCTGCTTATTGTATGTCAGGATAGTGTGTCACTGGTTTCTTTTAAAAAATTATGAGCTATGACAGAAGTTGGGTATGAATGTTATATATTCCATCCCATAACACAGTTTTACTGGTTTATTTTACAAATAATCTGAACCTACTATAAGCACCTTATGTCTGTTTGGAATTGTTTTGAGAGCCTATTGATGCATCTCAGAATAAAAGAATGTCCACCACATCCAGTGTTTGTGAATATCTTTAACTGAACTTATTAAATGTAGCTGGATACTTAGAACGCATGTCTCTTATTCATGGGTTTCATCAGGTCCCTTTCCACAGGTGTATTAATCAAGCACCATACAGTCTGCATTGATAATTAAGGTGCTTGATTTTATACACCTGTGGAAAGGGACCTGATGAAACCCATGAATAGCCACAATAGTCATTTTAGCAAAGCCATATTTTGGGTGGCCCGCGAAGACCCAGTGGTTGTCCTGTCTGGCCCACTTGGTAATGAAGTTGAATAGCCCTGGCCTAGAGTCTAGAGTCTTTTGTAGCATTAAAGTTGTTATCATGCAACTAAAACAAAGTACTTGTAACTGTAACCATCAGAATTCAAAAACTGGAACAGTAGTTTGTGCTCACACTTTTCCCAATTCCCACAACCAATGCAGCACCATCCCTTTCAATCCAACTGCTCAAGTTGGTTGTTTATTTTTATTCTGATTGAGGCCGATTCTAATCGGATTAACTGTGCATGCCCATGCAAACCCACCTACTGCAACCTACAACCTCCTTGGGCTTATTACACACCAAAACAAAACAAAAAATGATTTTATTGACAGACACTCGCCGGTGTTTCCAATTATTCTCTTGCCCCTTTTCGAACTGCCGAAGACCGCCAAATTTTGCAATGACAATGACAACTTTAGTTTCAGTCACAAATAATTGGAGTATTCACTCTAAATACACACATGCTGTGCCCAAGCGGACATTATTTCAGAGACAGAATGTCGTCTTTCCTGCCGATAGTAAGCACGAGTATATCACAAGGCGAGTCACGCTGGTCAGCCTAGCCAGCCATATTACATCTTATCGACCGGTGTAAATATTGCAAACGCCCTCGCAACCTTTTGTTAGAGCCACCAGCTCAGTGTCACAATGCTATTATCGCTCTGTAAATACTTAATGACCTTCTCCAGGTATCACAGCCTATTAAATGTCTGGTGAGGAAATACAACAGGTTTCACAACCAGCTAATGAGAAGTTGAGAACTCATTCGTCTATGAAGTGGGTTGGGCGACATAATAATCAAAGTAATTGATAATTTCCGATAACAGCATTACACCCATAGATATATATACTGACAGTATATATATCTATGCATTAAACCAAAGGAATAACAAACGTTTTAAGCAGCAGCAGCAGAACAGTTTCTTCAAGGGCGACATTAATGTATCCAAACGTTTCCAACTGATCTGCGCATGTGACCTCAGCATCCTGGAAATGCTATGGTAAAATATCATAGGAAAAGATAAATCGAATAAATCGAGCTCGTCAATTTTCACAGCGGAGTTGCCTGCATGAGGAACTGACTTACTGATAGCGTGACATCATTTAAAGTCCTGAAATCACTAGTTGCTACTAACGTTACTGGTCTTAACGTACATCTCGCCTTTGCAGTGTAAGTAGAATGGGCAAGCAAAAACTTAACACGTCGTTAGCTAACGTTACCTACCTAGCTCACTCGCTAACATTAAGTATTTCCAAACTAACAGCGGTCTGAAGCTGTCCCGATACAGGCAAGTAGCGTCTCAGGCTTAAGAAAATGCAAGCTCAAGGCAAGATAGCTAACGTAACGTTAACATTAACGATTGCTGTTAACGTAATGCTGCTAACAAGAAATCTCACGTTAACGTTGCCGCTAACGCTGTAAAGAGACTAACGTTGACGGTAGGTCTAGTTCTGCTGAAGTAACGTTAGGTTGAATTTGTCACTACCAATTGAACTTGACAGTTTAATTAAAGGTCATGTCTGTACATGCTAACGTTTCCCTAGCTAACTCTGACTTCGAAGACAAGTCTTCCCTTTAAATTGAAGTGGTTAACATTAACGTTAGCTATAACATACAGGCAGGCAGACTGACCAACAAGATCACCACAACGCAGCTAGCTCTAGCTGTTACAAATGGTAAACGTTAACGTTACGTTACAGTTTCCGATGTCCATACTTACATAGTGCTCATAGAATTTCGACAGTCTCGGTTTTCCATGATTGTTGAAAATTAATATTGCTTTTATCATTTTCAAAACAATACAGCTCAATCAACGTAGATACAAACTACTGTAATTTAGACACCTTTACACCTCCTGATTCCAGTCTACCTGACTGGAAAGCTGTGTCAAATTACAACTCAATTGCATGTCAATGCATGCGTCAAGACACTAGAGAAGACAGATGTCTAGTGAGTGACTCCAGAAAATAGTAGTCAAATGACACGTCTTCAACTACGGATGCCGAAACGGGTCAAACGACACATTAAGCCGAGCCTACTTGTGCTGTGTCACCACATTTGTTGCGTCTACTTCTCCAAATTTCCTTACCATTAATATCTTCGGGTCTGTTTCACCTCGTTTCTATTATTTCTATTCTCGACTATTGGTACTGAAATTAGGTTCAGCATACCTGACAAAGATGCTCATGCTATCAATTTAGATTGAAGCTATGCCACATGATGAGTTTAACCTGTAGATGGCAGCATAAAATAACAGCTCAGGCCCTAATCGTCTTTTATTGATAATGAAAAGATGAAGTAGAACTATCAGGGCATGGAAAGAGAGAAAAAAACCTGCGACTGAACTGCGGGAACAGCAGTTGGGTAAACTTGTTGTGTTCCTCTTCAGGTTTGATATCAACAAATAATAATAGCCGATCTGATCTGTCAAATCCTTTGTCTCTAACCTAGGCAATGAAATCAAATTAATTCATCGTTCGTTTTTAATGACACATGAGTAACAGACTCTGCGATCCAAGAAAGGTTCTCTCTCAAGACAACACTCGAGTTGTTTGGTTTTTCAATATTTATTTTAACTAATGAAATAGCAAACACCATGACTTGCATCCTAATATTCTTATGGCCTACAGACATGGACACAAATGACTCTCCTTCTTACAGTTAAAGGCACATATAGTATATATTTTATATATATATTGCATATTAAAACATATTAAAGAATGTACTGATTCAGGTTCTGATGTAAGCTTGCTATAGCTTATGGACCCTTTCAAGAGAGTTCCATTATCAGCATCATAGTTGGCCCCACAAGACTTCCTTTTTAACATTCCATATGTTATCTTAATGCAGAGGAAGTAGATTGGGGCCCAAATAGAACGTTCAAGCATTGTTTTTGTTTTTATTGTTGAAAGGGTCCATAGGGCCTATATGGCTGAGATGACAATAGAACCCTAGGCCTAATAAGGCAAAATAATATGAAAATATAGTAAGAAATACAGTAAATATAATAGCCATAAATGCCCATGACAACTTTACACCAGTTTAAAAAAACAAGTTTACTATTTCACTCTTAATTCACAAATTCACTTTTTTGCTTCAGTCTGGTATCCACAAACCACATGGCCAGTTCTGAAGGTGATGATACATGGGGCAACTTTTTGAGCAATGTTGCTGGGCAACCACATAACCAATCCCATTTATTCTGATTAAATGATCATGAAGATCGACAACTTCCGACAGCTGTGCTTCTACTCTGGCTCGTCATATTTCTGTGCCTGAGTCCTGGTGTTCTTCATCTATAGATGGCCTTCTCATTCACACTGCACTGCAGTCTTTAAAAGCACCTTGGATAACCTTATTTGTCTTCCATACTATCTGCTGAGATGGTCTGCGTCTGCACCCACAAAAGAGTCATTTGGTGTCTCATAGGGCTGCAGAATTATCGCAACCGCAACATGAACCACTGCAATTATCACAGAGGCTACAAATAATTGCGCACAGTTAATTAAATTTATTATTTTTACATTCATGTCATCCTGTGCCACTTCTGATTGGTGAGCATGCCTTGTGTGTGAGAAGTACATCACTTCTGATTGGCGAGCTGCACTAGGCATACTCACATACTCACACTTACACATCACAAGTGGCACAACCTAAAAAGACATTTGGAATATTTAACTGAATCAATTCATTGACATTCGAATCAAAAATCATATCACAAATCCGATCGCAATATCAGTCAGAAAAATCACAATTAGATATTTTCCCCAAATCATGTAGCCCCAGTGACTCATCAGCAGCGTACCAACAAGAGATAGCTTTTCAGGGTCATGTTTTCCAACAGTCTCCAGGCTTCAGCAGTAGCTGGCAATGAGTGTTTGAGAATTTCCCCAATACCCATCAGCTTCAATGAGACCTGAGGCAGAATTCTGTTATCTATTATTTATGATTTTAAATTATTTATTACTTATTATTATTATTCTCACTCGCTCAACTTACAGGGAACTGCAATACTGCAGGGAACTCCTTGTAGCATCACCACTCTTTCCCGGGTCCAGGCCTGGAGTGGGGCAGCTCAGCGATCATCTTGAGCCATGATGTCAGGACTGGATCCTGTTATACTATAAAATTATAAATAAAGTAAACATATTTTTAGGGGGGGGGGCACTGTGACGCAACTGGCTACAGCGCTCTTACCATATAAGGGCCCAAGTGCCCTCGGGGACTCCGGTCATTTCCCAATCCTACCCCATCTCTCTCTACCACTCGCCTCCTGTCTGCCTCACTTCACTGTCCACTGTCATAAAAAGGCCAGAAAATATACTTTTAAAAAACATATCTTTATTATGAAATTTAGTATTAATTAGTACAATTCAACTATTTAATCATACCTTTTTTGATCAGTTGCCATTATGATTCCTTCATCTGTGTGGATTTCATTTATTAACACCAAAAACTTGGCAAAATGTCCTGTCAATACATGCATGGATATGTATTTACTAAGAGAAATGTTGACACATTAAATAGGCCTACTTGTTTCCTCTATTTTACAATGGAGGTCATATTCTTGCTTATGTGTAGCCTACTGTATATTGTTCATCTAAATGTATACCCAAAAAGCTGTTAATAGCCTATGTTTGAAAGTCACTCCCATCCTCATATTTTTTGCCAGGTCAAATAATTGCCACATGTACCTGATTAGGGCTACTGCCACACTATAGGCCGAATGTCACTGTACCGAATCATTCCAATCTTTTTTTCTCGAGTCTTTTTGTTAGAAATAGTTGAGGGTCTAACTAAACTAAACTAAAATAACTAAATAACTACTGCTGAAGATAACACACTGAAGGCCATTTTTATATACAGGCATTACATTTGTGTTCAAATCTGTCTGAACAAACTGTTTAAGGACACGATCCAATATTGGTCACAATTATGTCGTAGGGCTAATGCTGGTTTGGGTTATTCAACTGAATGTCTGTTTACAAACCTCTACGTTTGATTCTACATTGTTCTATAGTGTTCTTTTTACAATTTGTTAAAATGACCCTAGTCTACTGTTATAAGCAAAGATTCTAGAATCTTTGGTTATAAGTTAGCCTACAATCATATTTACGTTAATAATATTGTGGTTTTAAATCAGACTACCCTGCGTTGTGTCCGAGTGGTACAGTCCAGCAACAGGTCCTACCCAGATATATAAATAGTGTGACGAACATTTGTTTTCACTTATTTGGTCCACACGAATAATCTGGACAATATGGAGCAAACTGAAGTAATCAAACCACAAACGCTAGATGATCTCATAAAAATTTTGCACCAGATATTTGAAAGTGACACTATTAATATCAAGGAGGTACAGAACATCATGGAGTCGTATGAAAGCAATCCTCAAGAATGGAGCAAATTCGCGAAATTTGATCAATACAGGCAAGTTTTCATCAGGTTTTGGCCTATATCATTAAATGTCGATAATTGGTGTAGATTCATCATTTAGCCTAATTAGTTGGACATGGAGTAGGCTAGGCTAGGCTATATTATCTACGCATTCAGATTAGTTTTCTATCCATTCACAGTTTTCATTTGCTATTTGTGCAGGTTGTGCGCACAGTTTCCTTTGCAAGTTGTGTTTTACATTAAATAAATAGGCATAGGCTACATTTTGCAAAAGGTAGGCTATCTGACTAGTTCTCTTTTTTGTCAGACTTAAGCAGTCGGACAAATTTAACTCTGTCTCAGCAATTCGCCTAGGGCTACTTCCAAAAAAAATCTGGGTTGACGCTTCAGTTTCAATGAAATGAATGATTTTTGGTTTGCAAATAAGTGAAAAAAGTAGCCCATAAGGTAATATTTTTTTGTATCGTTTTATGATGCCATATATTTTCGAGATTTCCCATCCAAATGTTTCCATCAAAACAGTTGTTTATGGGCTTTGATGTTGTGAAGGGTGGGGACGGGTTCACCAATCAGATTCAAGACTAAGCCCACACCCGCTTGACTACGAAACGCCTAGTCGCAGGACAATCACGGGCGATCATGGTTGCAAAAATGAACACTTCTGAGCCAGATCACGTGGCTTCTTCGCCTGCCAGTGCGAAATGCCAGCTCACACACCACAATCTCATCAGTTTAGTGGGTTTTTTTTTTGTTTGTTTTTCCAGAAAAACATGACCTCATTTCAAGTGGGAAAAGTGGGACCACCACCCCTTGTTCCCCTCAAAATGAGTGAAATGCTATGATCTGTGCATCATCGTGGACGTATGATTTCATGGTTCATACCCCCATTTTCCCTTTTACAGATACACCAGAAACCTGGTAGATGAGGGGAATGGGAAGTTCAATCTGATGATCTTGTGTTGGGGAGAGGGTCACGGCAGGTAAGACAAACAGGATAATGTTGCAGTTTTGTGGCAGTAAGTTTTGCTGTGTTTTTTTTTTTTCTGATATAGTCATCAGAGGCTCAGAACTACAGAATCATCCTGCAGAATAGGTTTTAGAATCAAACTGTGTAGATAAATCGCCATGATAATTATTTGCGGATGGCGTTTAATTAATCACATCTCTTGTAATTAGCTCTTGTAATTACATTTTTGGATCTGAAGTACAATCACATTATTTGCTGTGTATTCCACATGGGAACTTCAGACCTTTTGTGGCAGAATAAACTATAGACTCATATCTAAGGAAGTCGAAACAATTACACTGGGTGGTTTTATGCTTTGCCAAAGCCTCTTCAATTAGCCACACTGCCTTGAACATTTCAAACAACAATTATAACTGATTTTAACTCAGTGAAATGGCATGTCTGTTTTGCCACATTGCATACATTTTTGGTTACAAAATTATCTTGGTTCATTGACCCACTGAAATTTAATACACTAACATGCTTGTTCCCCTGGGGATCAATAAAGTATCTATCTATCTATCTATCTATCTATCTATGCTGAATTAATACTGAGTCACTTTATATGGCTTCAGATAATGGGGTCCAATGTTCTATGTATGATTCTAGGAGTTGCACAAGATAAAAAAGAGATAAAATATTGATAACAGTGTTCATATGTCAGACTATGATGTAGTATAGAGGTCACCTTATGTGACTTTTGGGCCATTTGAAAAAAAAAATCTAAAAAGTCTAAAAAAGGAACATGTCAGTTCTATTTTGATATGAGACTTGCTCCAGGCAGTTCTAGCAAGTTGAAACCGGCTGAATGCACTTACAGATATGCTGCTCATGAATGTTTGGAACAAGTTGGTGATGGCATTCTTTCAATGTATAACAATGTAATTAATCAATGTAGCGGTGTTTTGTATTCTTTTTGAGAAGGCTTTAATCAAACTTCTACAGTTGATTCTTTTCAGATAGTTATATTGTTAGTTAATATAACTATAACAGTTATTATGCTGCCAGTACTGTGTTATTTTTTATTACTGGTTCTGATGCTACTGTTACTGCTCTTACAAACCATTTCCCCTTGGGGATCAATAAAGTATATATCTATCTATCTATCTATCTATCTAAACTACTACCATCAAGATAAAAAAAGTGTTTCTTTCAGTTGTCCTTGTGATGCTTGATGTATACTGTCTCCAGAAGTCTGACACTGCCTATATGCTTGGCACTCCTTGCAGTAGTATCCACGACCACACAGACTCCCATTGCTTTATGAAGATACTTCAGGGCCAGTTGAAAGAGACACTGTTTGAATGGCCAGACGGCAAGAACCATGGTGATATGGTTCAGAAGTCCCAGAGGATCTTACTGGAAAACCAATGTGCCTACATCAATGGTAAGCATTTTTTGCAGTGTTCTTGTCTTGTTCTTGTTTGATGTGCTAACCTGAATCAGAGTGGCTCTGTGAAATTCATCAAATTGCCGAGATTTTCCTGTGTCTGAGAAGCCTGAGATTATATCCTGTTCTATTTTTATGGAAGTGAGTAGCAGCTGCTTTAGTTAGAATGGGGAAGAATTACATACATCTTGGATCTAGGTCATTCACAGCACCTCATGCTTTGGTTTGCACTTAAAGTTGTATCATGATCTCAGAATTGACCTTGGCAGAAGAGAAAAAGCAGATTGTTTTATCTTCTGTTTTGTAAATTTGCCATTCATTGGCTCTCTTCAACAATTTTAGGCGTCATTTTCTCACAAAATTCCAAAGGGCCTTCAGCTACGCTGTTGGAAATAGAAGATATCCTGCACTGGGCATTGACCAGTTAGAACTAAACAATCACTTCAGAGTTTAGAATGCTTTGGCAGAAGAACATTTACACTGGCTTTGTTCATTTAAAACCTTTATTTGAATTGACTAAGCCACAGGCCAAATGTAAGCCTATTTTGGTGTGTGTGTTTGTGTGTAGACTCCATGGGCCTTCACAGAGTGGAAAACGTCAGTCACACAGAGGTTGCAGCAAGTTTGCATCTGTACAGTCCCCCCTTCCAGCAATGTCAGACCTTCGACCAGCGAACAGGGCACAAAAACACAGTCAAAATGACGTTCTGGAGCCAATTTGGAGAGAGGACTCCTTTTGTAAGTATTATTTACATAGTCAGGCTTAAGTGTTCTTGCAGCCACATACAGTGTACAGCCTATAATGTGGTTATGGATCATTTTTTACCTGTCCAACTGTGTTTGTGTGTAATGCATTGTTGACATGTTGAGGATTTTGATTGAGGCTTTGTTAAGTAAAGAAGTTAAATTAAACAATTGTGTCAGGGTAGGCAGTTATCTTCAACAATGGAGTCAGGAAAGTTAATGTTTAGTCTCCAAAAGATAGTGAGATTACATTCAAGTCTTTATTTCAGGACAAACATGCTGTGAGCACAACATGTACATTCTTGATGTGAGATGTGCAACGTGGCCATTTTTAACTGAAGAGAGTGAGGACGCATACAGTCATTTGTAGAGTTGGCACAATGTGTGTGTTTCCTCCCATAAAGCGCTGCTGATGGGTCTGTGGTTGGACTGACAGCCAAGTTCTGGATGCTAGAGGGTTTTTTTCCATTCACTCTGCAGGAAGTGTAGTCTGATGGGTTTAACATGTGGACTACTCTTTCTTTTTACCTTTTTACTAAATATCACTAGAAATTTATGGCCAGATTTACAGGTGGTGATTCTGGCAAACACAATGGCTTTATCTCTATTGGTAGGGTTGCATAAGTTTATCCCTGACCACACTGCTGTCTGGCTCAGGGTATTACAAAAGCTGATAAGATTAGATAATTTGGGCAGGCATCTTTTATCTCCCTGTTTCACTATGTTTTTACTAAGTTGTAAACATTCTACCCCCTTCATCAATCAGTCTTCTACAATGTCTTCCAACACTCAAACACTAATTTCTTTATCATGCTATCTTAAATGTTGTCATTCATTGCTTATGGTTGACTAACTCTTCCTATGTTTTTCTTTTACTTTTACTTCACAGGAAGCTAAATTATCACAGGAGAACAACTGAGATGCCCAGAGAAATGAGGTAGATCTGCCATTGGAGAAGAGAAGAGCCTCTTAGACCAATAATTGAAAACAAAACAGGCACAAAGCATTGGCAGAGAAGCTAAAAGCTAAAGAAATAAAATAAGAATTCAAATAAAATGAAATAAATGGACTGAAGAGCACAACCCCCTTTGTTAGAAAAGATTTGCAGAAAAGAGAGGGTAGATGGAAAGGCCAGGGCAGCAATTAACTAGGGTTTATGATCTGCCAGTGTGAGCTTGGCCCATGAGGCAGAGCACTGGCTGAGCAGGGTGAATAGTGGCATTAGCTCCGGCTGCAGACTGAAGCTGCTCTTTGTCTGTGATGTTTGAGAAGAGACCCCGACCCCTCCCCAACTCCCCCTCCACTATCCAACACCAGCATTCCGATGGGTCTGGGACCTGCTGGGAGTGACACGCATTGGGACTGTTACAGTGCTCCACATGTTGGATTTAGGAGAGATCAGAGATGTTTTGAAGACAAAAAAACAACTACAAACGCCCTAAATGATAAATATCCAGATGGTACTTGTATATACATGACATGACGCACATGATGCGTCCTGCACTTGTTGATTTCTATGTTAAAAATACATGTGAGAACACCACATGTTAAGGGCTGGTGTGATGAGTGGAGTCTGTCAATTTGTATAATTTTGTAATTGACATGAGTGAAGTTGAAATACACAGTAGACCTACATGTGTTTTGTAAATTGCAATGCCAAATGACAATCTGCTATGTTTCAGTGTTAATTTGGTCTTTGTTTAGTGTCATTGTGAATGTGTATTTAAAGTAGAATTGCAGTTATTAGTTTCACAGTAGACTCCAGACTTTTAAAGAAAATTAAAAATGAAGCGCTTAATAGATAAGTCGTTATTTTCTCTCAGGATTTGGCCTGGTGGTTAAGTTGTAGTATTTATAGTTAGCAATGTTGAAAAATAGATCTTCCAGTTTTAAATATTTGTCAAATGAAAAAACCTATCACAAGGAACTTGCTACTTTTAATGTGGGTCATTAAAATTGAATCTGTCAAATGCCAGTTCTGGTCTTGTCTTTTCTTTTCTTTAGTTTGTCTACATTCCTATTCACTAATAGTATGATTTTGTGAGATTGTGAGCATCAAATTCATCTCACATGCCTTTCTTTCTACATGTATTGTCTTGGATGTGTTAAAGCAAAGTTTATGTTTAATAATCAACTGGTGATAAAGCATGAAACCATCAAAAAAGTCTAGACATACTATTTGTATCATAAAGTAACCAACGAAAACATTTGCAGCAGTCTTGTGTAAAACAGATTATGGCAATAGGGTCAGATGAGTTCTTTAAGGCACACAATCAGAGACGCATTCTTATATTACTGCCTAGTTATGTGCTTTAAAGCTTAGCTAGGGCAGTTCCCTTTCCTCTTTTATACATCACATAGGTTTCTAGTAATCACCAGAACAAGTGAACTGTTCCAAAAATGTTAGAACATTACGTGCTCTTTTAGCAAATGTGTTGACTAAAGCCAAGTTGCACAACCATCTGAGACAGGTTTTATTGCACTAGATGACTTGTTTTATTGGTTCAGAGCAATATTAGCATTGTGTCAACTGATTTACTGCCATCATCTAGGACCTTGAGACCTAATTACAATATTGATTTTGGCTGGCATGACGTGATGCCTTTTTGGACTGCTCCTAGGTCAGACGGGCACAGAGGGCCAAGCTGAGGTAGCAATGTTCCTTAAAGAGACCATGTGAGTCCCATGCCAGCTGTGTCCATAGAGTACATTAACATTTTTCTTATTGTAACTGATTTTTGTAGCTGCCTTTTGTATTGTTTACAAAAGTAGCTGCTTTTTGTATTGTTTATTGTTTGTATTGTTTTTGTGGGAGAAGAAAAAATATGTTTATTTTTAAACCGTAATTTAAATGTTCTGCTTGTTAAATTATTGTCACCAAATTATGAGACACACTTTCCTTTTAAGAATACCATGAGGTGCATTGAGGTATACAAGCACAGAAGTATCAAGAAACTATTAAAAAATTTGAATTTCATTAACATTGTGAGATGTATGATTCACAAGACCACTACTCTGACAGACTACTGTTGCTTCTGCTAAGGGAAATTACATTTAATGGTAAGAATCAGTAGCCTATTCTCATAGGTACTATGCCAAGGAAAAAATAGATGTTAATCACATACTGGATGGGTACTGGCACATCATTACAAATAGTATTCTAACCAGTGGACTGAATTAAATTCCTTTCATCCATTCATCATGCCATTCATCACATCCTTATTATATCACTCAAACACAAACATACAATGATAAGTCATGGGCTACATATGCAACATTATAGATAGATTAGATACATTATACATTTTATTCAGATATTTTCCAATTCAAGCTTGGCGAGAGGCTCGCTTTAAAGTCTGTGACGTGTTTTGGCCCTGTATTCTCCCATTAGGATGGTATTATCTAATCTGCACAAATTGTTAAGGTTTCATAGGCCCTGAACAGTTCTGGCACATGCCAAGAGGCATTGCTGTTTTCCAAAAGAACATATTGTTCTGTGAGGATGGAGAACTATACCATGGCCTCTCTCCAAAATCCTGGTCAGGCTGCAAAACAATCATATATGGAGGGTATGGGGGCTAATAAAATCTGGAGTCCATCAGGCAACAACTGAACAGAAAGCCTGTCCTACTGCAGCGTGTGCTTGCAAACACTTACCACAAGTGCCTCTCTGTCAAATTGAGAACAAGGTTTTCTGTCTGATAGAAAGAGACAAGCACGTAAAGCAAAGCCAGTGCAAGTGCATAACAAATACAATTCAATCCTGTAAAGTCACTCAATTGGATATCAGTTTAACAACATCCACATGGATGAGTTCTTAAAATTGGTGTAGGTACATGATTATTGCTGCTCTGGAAGCAGTGAAAATGTTGCCTTTTAACTGACTGTGATGTTAATACTGTAGTGCAAAGAGCAAAAGTTGTGTGGGATATATGCTCTCCCACTCTCGGGATTGGCTACTATAATGGCTCCGCCAGAGCAAATACCTTCAGCAAGGACTCGTGTTTTTTTTTAACTATGTCTGACATGACACCCCCAACACTCCCCAGTAACTCTGAATGTGATTGGCTGAATCTCATTCAGGCTGTCCAATGACAATGTGTGTGTGTGTGTGTGTGTGTGTGTGTGTGTGTGTGTATTTTGTTTGGCTCAATTGCTTAAGAATATTCCTCAAAATTTTACTACTTTTATGTTTAGATGGAAGAATAGTATATTTGTATTGTCCTTCACAACGAAACATTATTCTTTTTTAAAATCAACAAATTGCCTAGGTGGCTTAAATCGGAAAACCAGGCTTTCCATTTTGAAAAGGGACTTCATAATCATATTACAATATATTCAATATTGTTTAGAAGAATTAGCCTACATATAGGAGGAAAATAGGCTAAGCATTAGGAATTACAATGATTAACACAGTCTGTATTTGTTTGCCTAAATGATATGCAATTCAGCCTTCAATTCAAATGACAAACTGGAGACAATTTACCTTGCGGGGGCATGCGTGCATCTTCAGTTTCCTCTTCCTAACCTCTAACCCTAATGTTTCTGGCAGCTTGAGTGAGACTTGAGAATTTTCTGTAAAATGACAAAGACTCTATCTTTTCCCATTCCTGTTATGGTGGAAAGAGAAGTAAAAGTGAAAGTGAAGTGGAGTGAAATATGACATCATTTAAGGGAAACCTTCTCTGTAGCCCTCATCCTCTTGCTCCATCTTTGTCCCATTTAACATAAATGGCCTACATTCCTGAGGCATTCCTGATACTGAAAATGTATGGATGGTTCATCTTTATTTAGAACATACAGGTACATTTTCAGAAGATTTTTTGTCTGAAGAGGGTCAGTTTCTGGGCTCATGTGAGGGAGGATGGACATCTTAAAAATTGCAATAGGCCTAACATACATTGCATGGCCATATCATGAAGTCAATATTGGGGGATACCAAATGTGCATGGCAGGGGATACAAATGCATGAACACATGAGGTGATATGTTTATTTATGTTATAAATATTGTTAAAAAATGTTAATATAATGTCAATAACAATAAACAATTAAAAACAATAATCATACTGTTTTCCCATTTTCATGGGTCCATTCTATCTAATGCCAGTGAGAGTCGAACAAATTACTACTAACTATCATATCCCTTGAGGATCAATAAAGTATCTATCTATCTATCTATCTATCTGTCTATCTATCTATCTATCTAGATACTTTATTGATCCCTAAGGGGAAATTCAAGGGTCTCAGTAGCAAACAGACATCACACACAACATGCACTTACAGCAGAAATGGTAAACATAAGTATAAGTGTAAACATATAGCTAAACTCCACTGTACTATAAAGACAGTAGAAGATAAGAAATATAAGAAAAAACTAACAAAACTAAATACTAAATATACTATATAAATTAAAATGAAAAAGTCCAATGTGCTTGAGGGTGATCAAGCATAAGACGCTTGTAGTGACAGGGCCGGGACTGGTAAGGTGCTCAAGAGAGTGAGTGTCATGGTGAAGGTGCAAAAAGTAGTCCAACCAAAGTCCTTTAGTTATGTGTGCATGGCAAGGTGCTCAAGAGAGTGAGTGTCATGGTGAAGGTGCAAAAAGTAGTCCAACATTAGTCCAACAGTGCAAGAATAAGGTCTAGAGACCAGCATAAATAATATGGACAAATAGGAGAGTAAAATATAATGTAGACAAGGTAATATAAAAAAAACTATGTCAGTGAAAGAACAGGTTGAGGTAATAGGGTTATAGCCATTCATTCATTCAATATTGTAGCAGAAGCCTGACCGCAGCCATTGATCATGTGTGCTAATATAGCATGAAAAACAGTGTAGCAGTAAAACAGTAGTGAAAACATTATGCTATGGACATTAGTAAAACAGTAGTAAAACAGTAGTAAAGCAGTAGTGGGCAGTCAGTACTCAAACATGGAGAGGGTGGAGAGGCAGACAGACTAAGCAGAGAAGTCTATCTCTCCTCTTCCCTTTAGTGAGGCATTGAACAGTTCAATGGCTCTGGGGACAAATGACTTCCTCAGCCTTTCAGTTGTGCATGGCAGATTTATGAACATAAATCTATGCACTGGAAAACAAGTCCAGATAAGCTATTGTGGCCAAAGTTATGTATTAAATATTCAAGAATTTGGTCATTTACATGTCTGGTTTGCCTTTGTGCTATAGCATCATAGTTCCAAGTAATCGTGTCAATAATATTCAAACCAAAAGAACTGCACCCACTAAGCTATACACTTTTGAATTAGATAAGTCAGTTTGCACAACTAGCATCATCATGCCCTGCCCCTCTCTCGTTCTATAGGCCTACTCTGAATGCCCCAGAGGGAAAATATTACAATTAATATCTGTAAACTATCTGTAAAAAGTCTCTTGCATGATGTTCAGGAATGGACAACATTTATAATATCATTAGCGTTATGGTTTATTGATAGCAATTGCAGATCCACTTTCCCCAAAAAACGTTATTTGTTTGTCTTTGCAATTAGGCCTACTGACAGCAAAATATTGGCTCACTCTACACAATTACCTTTCCAGCATGAAATGACTATAGACGTTAATAAAATGGTCCGTTCATGCCACCTGGGAATATCAGGGACCACCCCCGTGAGGCCACGTTGTTTTCCCCACTGTGAATGTTCACGTGCTTTGTGGTTGGAATGTATGAAAAACATGGATGCCACAACAAAGGCTAAAACACACGCTCACTAATCTTAAATGAACAACTGTTTTTGCTTAAAAATAAGGCGTAAAACGCACCAGAATGGCAGTTCACATTAAAATTGTTAGACATGAAAGTCCACAAGGACTACAAATGAACTACAACGTGACGACAAAAGTGATGACAAGTCCCCAGCTGGGCAACTCCGTGAGCAAAATATTCCCCTAGTTTCCCACCACTTACATGTTCATGCGCATGGGAAACACATTTTTCCTAGTCACCTTCACGTCACTTTATGTGGGAATTAGAGGTGGGAAACTGGGGGATAATGACCGATCTACAGCGATGGGAAGTAACAAAGTACAAATACTTTGTTACTCAAGTAGAATTTTTAGATATTAACATGAATATCGGTACTTTCTACTCCTTACATTTTAGAAAACTGGCTCATTACTTTAGTTTCAAATATTTTCAGTGGAGTTAGCCTACCGTTATTATTTTTCGCGTCATCAATAGCGGATGGGAATATACGTTGCACTTGACGTACCACTACAAGGTGACTCGACAGATTTGGGCGGCATTCATTTGCGGCAAATCATTACAGCTTGATGGCAGTAACGTTAACGTTAACACGTAGTAGTATGTCTCAATTCAATTAGGCAAAAATGCCCTCCTCCTCTCCTCACCTTTGATGCTTCCCTAACTTCTAGCTGCAGTGTAGCCTATATCCTAGCAATAAGTAGCCTAGATGCAGCATTGGATCTTGAACAGGGATGTAGTGGAGGCTAAACGCAAGTAAACACAGTTTCCACTTCTAAAATTTCAGAAATAGTTTATCCATCTCTTATTAGAGTTTATCCACCTCTCAAAAGAGTTTATTCACCAATACAACTGTTAACATTTAAAAAATCTCACTGTATTATCCACAATAACAATATGTACACTCATCAACACTCTATGAACCACTTAATGCTACTTGTATTGTTATAAACATTGGACAATAACCTCCACCATCATCAAACATGTTCTGAATGCCTTTTCTAAAAATCTGATACCGCATGGACTGCTTTTTCATATTTCATAGTTTCAAAGTTTATACTAACTAATTCATAGTTTACCCACCTCTAATTTTACCACTACATTCCTGGTCTTAAAATATTCACAGGAATCAAATATTCATGTTGTTTTATCCAAGTTGTACAGATGTATAGTCCATACACCCATGAAGCCAACAAAGAAAATGCAAAAATAGAGACTTTGGTCTAATTATTCCATTTTGTGTAGTCATTCTATATCAGAACCTGGCATAGGCTACAATCCAAATAGTCTACAAAAACCTCAGAAATGGATAATTTTATTGTCAGTATGCATTTTGGGTAACCAAAAGTCCTATGGGGAGTTTCCATAGGGCATTACAAAACGCATGAGCATACCTTGGCAAATAATGATCTAAAGTACTTATTTTTCATTCTACATTGATCTTGCACACAGCTTTGCAAGACCTGGTGCTAGGGCTCAGTTGTGTTTCTAAAATCATATCAATAGACCTAGAGGGCTGAAATGTGGTCAATTCAAGATGCTTGTTATCCGGCAGAAAGAAAAAAACAATATTCTAGGCTCTGTAGCTCTGTGCCAGTGCTTCCTAAGAAACTACAGGATCTTAGCTTTCTAAAGATGTCCAGCATTTGATGGTAGGCCAAAAGAACACCCTCTGAAGTAGTCTGTGCAATGTTGGGGGGGGGGGGGGGGGGGGCTAGAACAGGTTATGGGAGAATTTAAAAAAGAGACTGGCACTCTTGCACTCTGGTAACATTTGTGTGGTCCAGGTACCATAAAAAATTGTTGTTATTCACAAGACTACTTTTACTTTTATACTTTAAGTAAATTTCCAAGCCTGTACTTTGTTACTTTTACTTGAGTAAAGAAGTTAAATCAGTACTTTTACTTTTACCAGAGTATTTTTTAACACAAGTATTTATACTTCTACTTAAATATGGGAAGTGAGTACTTTTGCCATCTCTGCCGATCTAGGCAAGGCTGTCGGCCTGGTATTGCGCTACTTTCACAAACATAGGCTAAGCAATGGTGCAAGAGAGGATTATTGTGCAAAGCAAGCCATTGTTTCCCCAGAAATACTCCGTAATCAGGTTTCTTCACTTAACTGAGATCATCTTACCTCTGCACTCCCTTTCTGTCAGTTACTTAATTATCTAGCGTATCATTTTCCAGTTTGTGATCACTACTGAATTGTGATTTAACAGTGAGTGATACTGCTGTAACGTAACAATTTGTGTAGATATTGGAAGGGAGTGGCATTTTGTGCATTGCTGAATATTGGTGTGGACATGCCCCCCTCAAAGTATATTATGATTACGGCCTTGATACAGTCCATTCAGAAAGTGTTCAAACCCCTTCCCTTTTTCATATTGTTTTGTTGCAGCCTTATGCTAAAATCATTAAAAATTCAGTCCCCCCTCATTGGTCTGAAGTAACCTATCCCATAATGAAAAAAGGACTTAAAAATTTTCAGACCTCATTACATGAAGCATATTTGGTGAGTCTTCCTGATGCGACAAGCTTTGAACATGATTTGAAGATTTTCTGCTAATCCTTTCTGCAGATCCTCTCAAGCTCTGATTGGATGGGGACCTTTTGGTGGACATTCAATTTGGTTCAAGTCAGGGTGTTGGGCCCTTCAAAGACATCCACAGAGTTTTCCAAATAGCCATGTGCTTAGGGTACTTGGAAAACTCTGTGACTGAATTAATCTGTTGCAAGGTGAACCTTTGGGCCCCTCTGGGGTCTCGAGCACTCTGGAGCAGGTTTTCCTTCAGGATATCTCTATACGGACAATAAAAAGTAATTTAGAAGGGAAATTGAAGAGAAGCAGGAAGCAGTTTGAAGTTGAAAGACTCAATGATATTAAACGCTGTAGACAAAGACGTTTGGCTCTTCTTGGTCAATTTGCGTTGGTGTAGTAGGCTGTAGTATATACCAACTTAGGCTATACACCTATTTAGCTTGCAAAAATCTATGAATTTTCCATGAATCAAAAGTCGAAATGTGCCCCACGCACTCATATGATCTGGCTGGCGAATGAAAATGTGCTTTAACTATTTACAAACATTACATAAAACATTCTAACAAAAAAAAAGGCCTATACTGTAGCTGCAACATATAAAATGAGCAGTGCTAAAAAAAATATTTTTAAAAATAGCAAAATTAAAAAATGACAAAATGATCAGTCCAGCTGCTGATAAAACACAGAATGCCCGTTATGTGACTCATCCATGTGGAAGCTGGGGAATGGTGGCGGAGGAGAGTGATATGGAGCCGCAGCAGGTGCACGGTAGTGGCGTGGGGTATGTGTTCTGGTACAGGAGCTGGAATTCTGGCAACCATGTCCCACAAAAGGGAGGACTGTGCCTGCATGTCCCTTTGGATGTCCTTGAACATGTTGCCCAAGAACCCCATCTCTGAAGAGCGACAGGGCTGGCCGAGTGGCTGCTCCCCCAAATCGCACAGCATAGGTCAAAATATGGCCGATCCAGTCTTCCCCTGCCACTTCTGCCGTTGTGATCATTAACGCTGTTAAACTTTTTGCGCAGGCATTTCAATTTGCTGGTGACCTGCGCTTTGTACCGTGAATAACCGAGGTCACAGAGTTTTCTGGCCAGTCTTTCCAATAAAGGACTCCCCATGTCTTCTTTCTCCTTTGCTGTTGATGTTGCTCCTGTTGCTGCTGATGAGATGATTAGTTGTTCATGTTTATAATGTATACAGTATGTGGTGGGTTGCATAGATAGCATACACCCCCGCCCACGTCCCCCTGTGTAAAAACGACTAATGACTTGTTGCCCGGTCATTGCCACTGAAAAACAATCAAATATGATGCTGCTACAACCACGCTTCACCACTGGGATGTTGTTAGGCAGGGAGTGATCTGTGCGTCGTTTCTTCCAGATAGAACATTTATAACAGATGCCACAATTCAGTCTTGCTTTCAACAGACCAGACATTCTTGTATCCTTCAGGTGCTTTTATGCCAACTCCAAGACTTTCCTTTTGGTTGTCCTGGTTGTCCTGGTTGTTGAGAATTTTTTTTTTAAAAGCTTAAACTGTTTACCATGTTGTTAGTCGCTTTGGTTAAAAATGTGTCAGCCAAATGTAATGTAATGTAATGTATACATGCATTTGGGCTCCCCCTACAGTTGTGGAGTATTTGCATTTTAAAGAACTGTAAATCTGTTACTTAACTGTAAACTGTAAATCCACTCGCCTTATTCAGGTGGCGGCCACTGTGTAAACCAAAAGGAGCCTAATGGGTACACTGAATATCATTAATGCGTTTTCGCCACCTACTGGCGAATGCATAGAACACAACAATCCTATGGTTTGTGTACCCTGTAGTCTTGTTTTGGTTTACAATGGCCGCTGCCTGAATAAGGTGAATGGCTTCTGCCCTTCCCCCTGGAAACAGTACATGTGAATGTGATTTTTTTTTAGAAGCCGAAGAATAGGAACAGGAACAGGCAAAGATATAATGACCGGAGAAAAATGTTGCATTGTCACATTGTTGTGTTGTGGTGGTTTTTCCTGTTGTTTATTAGGCCACCATTGGCCCAAAATATACATAAAATTAGCTAGCAGATCATGAGAAGATAGTTGAATGTGTATTGGCTTTAATTTAACTAAGACAACTTCTAGCAACAAACACTAAGACAAACACCCATGGATTAGCTTCCTTGCTAGCACGCTGCCTCCCATGCCCAAGATGAAGAATTCAAGTCTAATGCAGGAGTAGGCCTACACTTTTTTACACAAAGCAGGTTACCGTAGCAGCAAATGTGACGTGTTTGAATGAATTTGAAAATGTATTTGAAAAACACACAACTATATATTCTGAGGTGCCAACCAACTACAGACAGAGTTTGATGACCATGATGAAAGCAAAAACCACTGAAACTGCTGTCAGTAAATAATTGCATGTGAAGTTTGAGTGTGCAGTTACAATTTGTTCTTTGTTTGTGTTTGAATGTTAGGCCTATAAAATAAAATCAATATCCACAAACAAAGCTTTAGTATACACACTATGGTGAAAAAAGAATGTGCTAGCCAATTTAGATCCAGCATGTTTTTGTTTGGATTCAGCAAGTAAAGAAACCAGGCTGCAATTAGGCTTTGGATACGTAACAACCATGTACCTACGATCATGTACCTAATAGACCTAGCATTCAAGCTAGATTGTATAGCATCCAGTTATCAGGCTGCTAAAGTGCAAATGAATACTACTGCATTTCTAAGCTAGTGGGAGAACTACTATAGAGTGCAGCACACCAAGGCAGGCACATGACTGGGCCTGTGCTCCCAAAGTTGTAAAAAAGGGTTCAAAGTTAATGAAGACAGAATATCTCGTATTTACAGGTAATTGTACTCCATCATTAGGAATAATATTCCACTTCTGCTAATAGATGGCCTTAAATAGGCTACCTACCACACACTTTAAAATCACATAGTCCTAAGTGAGGACAGAGACTAACATGTAAATAAATACATGCCTGCCATCTAGTAATATTGTTTTTCCATAATTATTGAAGTGATTGGTTTCCATAATTCTGGAAGTCTGTCTAATCTTAAATCACAAATCACACAAACACAAAAAGGTAAACACAAAAAGGTAACAATTACGACATTTCTTGTCATAGCAATAACTGAAACGTGAACCTGAGCTATAGCCTAGATTAGGCCTAAACCAAAGAAACAGATGCTGATGACACACCAGGACTTCTGAAAAATTGTTATGAAACTTTCTTGCTTATCTTGCACAACCTAGGCTTGTTTGGTGTCCCTAGCAGACATTAATGTTTAAATGTATTTAGCATAGGCTACAATGCAAAATCTTACATTTACACTACGCTTTGTTTTCCTAATGGAAGGTTGTGCTTCAGTTTCAACAGCTCTGTTTTCTTTTTGCAAAAAAAATCTGTTTATTTGAAATATGTATTTTGTGGTTGTTTTGTAAAGCATGTAATGCATAGCATAAAGTAGGCCCTAAAATAATGCGCAGGAGAGCTGCAAATGAACAGCTAGTAAGAGAAAATCGGATAGTGGCACATCTGACAACTAGAAAGTCTTTGCGATGGTGCTACGTAGCCAGGAAGTACATGTACTTCCGCCATCCGGGTCACTGCATTTGAGGTAAGTTAAATCGCAGGATTGTTCCTTCAACGCCGTACACTAAATTATAGTTATTTGTGAACAGTTTTGTCCGTTTACGTGGCAATATGATTATGTAAAAAATACAAGTTAGCCCCTACCATATACAGATTTTCCCAATTGTTGATTGGTCCCACTTCCCCACCGGCTGGTTAAACGAGCAAGAGCTAGCATAGCATTCAAGACTGGATATTGGGTTGCTCCGTCCAGGGTGATATGTGACTCGTGCCGTGTGACATTTCACAATGTTAAAGGTTCTGATTGCTGTAATTCGTGTTGCTAAGTGTATTTTTACATTTGATGCATAAACAGCTGTTTCAATTCCAGGGTACTTGCTGGCAAATACTAGCTACTGCTATGATGGGTGAATGTCGTCGTGTCAGGATGTGGGTACAGGTGCTCTGTGCTCATTTACTTTGTGGATTGGTGCTTACTTCGGAGCTCACATTCGAGCTTCCCGACAATGCAAAGCAGTGTTTCTATGAAGACATCGTCATTGGCACGAAATGTACATTGGAGTTTCAGGTAGGTGACTCCTTCACTAGGTGAACTTCGTTAGCTAGTTTTTACGTAGGCTCTACGAAGGTTGATGGGAAAACATTTGACGGAGGGAGCTAGTTTTTCCAGAATGTTGGCATTGTTTCCATCCCTAACGTTATACACATTAAATATGGCCATTGGATGAGCATGTAGAAGCAGACATGGTACTATAACTGAGTAGTCATGTAACTTGGACATTGCTACTGTATGCTTGCAACTGGTCAAATGCATTGAGTGCTGGTCCATTCATTTGCGTATTGAAATTCGAACGTCATCTTTTAGGTCGTTACCGGGGGGCATTACGATGTCGACTGCCGCCTGGAGGACCCTGACGGAACTGTGCTTTACAAGGAGATGAAAAAGCAGTATGACAGCTTCACGTTCACAGCCGCCAAGAACGGCACCTTCAAGTTTTGTTTCAGCAATGAATTCTCCACATTCACCCACAAGACTGTATACTTTGACTTTCAAGTCGGAGATGATCCTCCCCTCTTCCCCAACGAGAACAGAGTCACCGCCCTCACACAGGTGCGTAGGCACAGGCTGGAGTATTGAACCTTTTTCACAGCAGCCATTTTTTTACATAAAATATGGCAGACCCAGGTGTTAGGAATTACACTAATTAAGGTTGTAATTGTGCTATACACACATTGAACAGTGACTTCATTAACATAATCAGTAACACCTGAGGTTGTCCAACTTTTTCATGTCAAAATGGCTGCTGTGAAAAAGGTCTATAATGAAATACTGCATTAAAGTAGCACTATGGAGTCATGGTCTAAAACGAACACGGTAGCTACTTAAAAGGCATGCAAACACCACCCAGAGCCTTGTTGACAGAGGCTTTCTGACATGCTGAATGTTGTCTGGTGATATAGACAGCAATGTCTCACTGTGAAACACACTGTGCTGTGTGTTCCTACCCGGAACTTCATAGTGCAGATCCTGGATGGCTCGTGGGAAAGACACATGTGTTTATCTATCCTTCACCTGACCATATATCATAATGTATTTGGACATGATGCCAAAACTAATTGCCAGATAAAAGCTTTTCTTGTAAAGTGGCAAATTGTTGCATAGTGTTTTAAATTGGGTATTTGGGTACAATCTAGATACAAGTTGCTGATGACTTACAACTTACAGAGTTGTAACTGTGTCAGCAGCCTTCGACTACTATTATAGTTGAATCAGCAAACTGGAAATAGTGACATAATGAAAGCTATAGACTATATTATGAAATGGAAGATATCACAGTTAAACAGTAAAATCTGTTTTACCAGTTCCAACAAAAATATTTATCGTGATTTCTAGAACACAGTTAAAAACAACATATGGTTGAACATAGGGCTGGGCGATATGGACCAAAAGTCATATCCCGATATATTTAGGTTGAATATCGATATACGATATATATCCCGATATTTTTTTCGCAAAGTTAGAGCTGTAAAATGAAATGTTCAGTCAAATATGAGTAGTTTTATTGAAAACTCACTACTCAAATAACAATAAAATGTAAACATAAAACTGGAGTGCCTTTTTTGAAATCAAAGCTCTGTAAGGTGCACATTTAAATAAAAAAAAGTATCTTAAATAAAAATAGCCTATAAAATAAAATAGGCCAATCTTTTTCTGAAATAAATATATTTATATGAGAAAAGTAGCGTGCAGTTTCACAGCAGTGCAGAGAGGGAAGCAGTGCAGAGAGCTCCGGTCAGCGGCTTGCGTGGAGCAAGGATCACATCACAAATTTGAACTATATCGATATATGCGATATGGTCTAATTCCATATCGCATTTTAAAATATATCGATATATCGCCCAGCCCTAGTTGAACAAAACACCAGAAAACTCGTTCAGAGAAACAATCAAACAAAAAAAAAATAACAATACATATAAATATACCCTTAAAAAAAATAAAAGACCAATGGTTGGGGCAGATCTAACAGGGAAAGGCAGACTATTTCATAATTTCGCCCCTACTACAGAAAAAGTCACGGTCACCTTTAGGATGGGATCACATTAGCCAGCGGCAAGCGGCAGCAGCAAGTGTAATGCTCAGACCATAATAAGTTCTATATCGTTCTAATGGTAACACAAACGGTTTGCCTCAACTGACAATTGAATACGCCCGCATTGCACTTTGAAAGTTGAACCAAGTTCAACGCTCAGCTTGTTCAACGCTAGCGTTACACCAGCGTTGCCACCGTTCCGCTGCTGAACCATAGAGAACAATAGGAAACATGCCGCTTGTCGCTGGCTACTGTGATCCCCACCTTAAGCTTAACTGATGGGGACCAAGAGTAAAAGTTTGTAAGAAAACCTCAGTGTACTAGAAGGACCGATTAGATGTTATAGTTCACTAATATACATTGGAGCTTGTCCATATATGGCTTTCAAAACAAAAGAAAAAAAAGGAAAAGGAAAACATTTGTACTTCACTCTAAATTTTACAGGTAACCAGTGCAGTGACATTAAAATAAGGTGATCTGGTGCTATTTAGGTAGCAGATGTGGGGGTGCATTTTGGACCATCTGAAGTAGAGTGGACTGACTCACACCAAAATGCAGAGCATGCATGACATTGCAGGATCATCATTTCCTCTTGCGCCATAAAGCACAGTCTATAGGCTGCGCTCAGTGAAACAAAACCATGTGGTTTTGTTCATTGACAATGTCATATAACTATTCTGATGAGCTAGCTAGAACGGCAAAAGTGTTACAGTCTGAAGTTGACAACAGGTGGATTGAGTGAGTGCCCCTACAAACTACCATCTGGATCATAGGAAAATTACTAGTGCTGTCAAACGATTAATTTTTTTAATCGCGATTAATCGCTGAATTCCTATAGTTAATCATGATTAATCACATATTTTATCACATGATTAAAATTCTATTATTTTACATTTCTTAACTTTCCAGGAGTCCATATTGACAATATAAAGCAATTATTGTGTATCTTGATTGGGATTCAAATGAAAGCAAAGCAAGTTAGCCAACTTTATTAACTTAACTTTAGACGTAGGTCTATTTGATTATTTCAAATCAAATTTCAAAAGATGTGCAGCAGGCCTTGAGGCAACACAATATAGGCCTATTCTTCAGAAATATAGCTGATATAAACTGAAATAAATGCTACCGCAGAAGTGCATGCACAAAATGTACACACATTATAAAGGCCATAACAAACATAAAATACTATAAATATAAATACTATAACTTATTCATACTATATTCATTATCTTTGAGTTCAGTTGAAAAGAATGGAATCAAATGTAAATGAATGTCCAAAGCAGAGTGCATCGCACTCATGTCGGCATTGGTGTCCACAGCAATTTAAAACACCATTCAGCCGACTGCCGGAGGTTCAGAACTGTGCTGGTGTTTATTAGCTTATCTCCACGACTACGGGAGGAGGACTAGGAGGAAGTAAAGTTCTTAGACTATTTGCTACTAGGAAGTGTCTGGCAGTTTGAGGACAAGAAACGGAGCATCAAAGCCACATAAAGTCAAAGAGTCAAAATAGTAGCAGCCAAAGAGGATTGTTGATAACAGAACAAGTGACGGGGAAAAAAATCTTTGGCGGCACATGATTAATGCGTCAGCCTACTACTCTTTGGCCGGCTCGTAAGCCCAAACAAGTGTGTGCAGCATGCCTTTACGTAGCCTAGCCTACTAACAGGGCATCATCATAAAGATACATTTAATCTGCATCACGCCCCATTTTAGCGGAAAACAAGTTAACATTATATCATTGATTCCAATGGGAAAGACAGCTAGTACTCACACGTTGACGTTCTAGTTATTAATTCACAGAACATTCAAAGCTACATGTACCATAATATCCCATGTAAAACGGTTAGCTTGCTAGCTAGTTAACTGTGGAACTTTAGTATAACATAGCCAAATATAGCTGCAAGCAGCAATGTGGGGGCCAAGCAGGCAGTTCAGCAGGCCAGATTTGCCATGCAACTCAATGCCGTTGCATCAGGCATATAGCATTAAGCAGTCACAGCAAGTTCCATGCCATACAACCCAAGATTGGCTGAGTTACAAGGTCAAGTTTCACATCAAAACATAACTGATTTTGTGGGGCTGAACCAGGGCTGAGTGTCGCCGCCCCCTCACCCAGCCAGCCCACCGCCGCAACCGCCCCTGCCCATCCCACCCCGTCCCACCCTTGCACGCACACATTAGAATGAACTAGATAGAACTTGCTGTCATCAGTTTCACATCAAAAATAAAAGATTGACTGAGATATGATCACAATTGCTGTGATTTAAACACAGAGGTCAAAAATTTACGTCATAGGGTGTGTTGAACTCGGCTTGGCCCAAGGATTCCAATGATACCTCATTTTTGACAATCGGGTCAAGGGGTCAGAAGTTACATGCATGAACGCAAGTCCAACTTTGGCCTGTTGGTGGCGCTAGAGCGCTTGAGGTGCCAGCATGAAACTTGGTGAAATGAATTATTGGACTGTCCCCAATTAGTGTGCAAAATTGTATAACTTTTTACCAGACGGTTCTATGGGCTGCCATTGACTTCCATTGCAAAATAATGCGCATCAGCAACTACTGGCCAAAATGCATTTTTGTCAATTACGGAGCCCCCTAGAGGTCAAATGTCACCAAATTTCTTGAGCGTCCTCCCGATGTGGTCTGAGGTACATGTACTAAGTTTGGTTTTGATACATGAAAGCGTTGCTGAGATATGAAATCACTTCCTGTTTGGCGGCTTCGCCGCAAATTTTGATTGGCTGGTACAGGTCAATGCTTCTGTCAATTGTTCCAGAAAGCAATGCACTCATCAGGCATGGTCTGAAGATGGTCTCTGCCAATTTTGGTGAAGAACAGATGAAATTTGTGACCTGCGAAAACTTGTACGTGTTTTTGATTAAATCCAATATGGCGGCCGAATCAATTACGATGACATCACAAGTTGGCTTGGGTCGGCCTAAGGACCTCCAACAGTATTACCAGACACCACTAGTGCGTTTTAATTCTAAGCACAACTGCAGCTACAGGCCAAAAAGCATGTTTCTTAATTACAGCGCCCCCTAGAGGTCAAAGGTCACCAAATTTCTTAAGTATTCTCCTGATGGGGTCATAAGTCTACCTACCAAGTTTGGTTTTGATAACTGCAAGGGTTGCTGAGATATGAGCTCACTTCCTGTTTGACGGCTTCGCCGCAAATTTCGATAGGCTGTTATGGGAGAACGGTAATAGTTCCGGAGACGATAAGCACGAGCTGAATGAGGCTTGGTCTGAGGATGATCTGTGTCAAATTTGGTGGGAATCAGAGAAAATATGTGACCCCTGATACATTTTAAGTGTTTTTGATTAAATCCAAAATGGCGGAAAATCCATCATGGCGGAAAATGATGTCATAGGGTGCGTTGAACTCGGCTTGGTCCAAGGATTCCAACGATACTTCATTTTTGATAATCGGCCATACGGGTCAAAAGTTACATGCGTGAACGCACGTCCAATTTTGACCTATTGGTGGCGCTAGAGTGCTTGAGGTGCCATCATGAAACTTGGTGACATTAATCATGGGACTGTCCCTAATCAGTGTGCCAAATTTCACAACTTCTTACCAGACGGTTCTATGGGCTGCCATTGACTTCCATTGGCGGAAGCGTAATAATAATAAGAAAAGGTAGAAACACAATGGGTGACTTCGCAGCTTCGCTGCTTGGCCCCCAATTATCTTCTAGTTGTAGGAAATAGGCTACGTTCATATTACAAGTGATAGAATGAATGTGCGACTTGTTTAGTTGATGTTATGACATGTAAAGTTAAGCTTGCCGAACTTAGTTCAAGTCAAAGTTCAAGTTTTTAGTTTAGTCAAGTTCAAATCGGCAGAATTTCTTAAAAAATAATAATATGTAATACATTATTGGCCTTTTTGTTTTACTTGTTTTACTTTTACTAGTTGTTTGTGTTTTTTTTTTTTTTTGGGGGGGGGGGGGGGTGCCAATTTGTTGTTACATACCCCTCAAAAAATGGGTAGCTGCGCCCCTGTTCAAATCAGTCCAGTTTATACAGGTTTTCAAATATTCTAATCCTCTAGTGTTCCAAATTATTGAAATGTTATTTAATAAAATGATAAACACACACACACACAAAATCGAGGTATGTATTGAACTATGGGTCAAAAATCATGATACACCAAATTCACGATTTGGTTTGTATCGTTACAGCCCTACTATATGGCAATTATGTGGAGAGGGTCCCTACAGACCAATTGAAGTATTGTTAACTTTGAAAGTATACAAAGAGGTTATAATACAGACGGTTGATAAAGTCAATGCGTTACCTTAATTGGTCTTCCAGTTGCCATGAACATGAGCAAATTAGTGGGTGCGTTTTGACTTCTTGCCATGCTGTGCAGATCTGGTTAAATGTGATGCATGTTTGCATTGTAACGTTCAGCCACATCTGCACAGCACTCAGTCGTATGAGCCCACTGATTTGCGACCAGAGGACAAGCTTAGGTAGTGCACTGACGCTGAAGTAAAAAAGTGTTATAATAAGTATTTATAAATATTTAGTGAAACTAGCTGGCACAAAGGGTTAGGTCTTCAGAAAGCTAATTGTTCTCACAAGCTTTCATATGCTTCATATTTCATTGTCCCACCATAAAGCAGCACATTAAAACTTCTAAACTGAGCATGCAATAAACTATGCCCTTTCCTTTTGCCTGTCTTCCTAGATGGAGTCTGCATGCGTATCCATTCATGAGGCACTGAAGTCGGTGATTGACTACCAGACCCATTTCCGTTTAAGAGAGGCTCAGGGCCGCAGCCGGGCTGAGGACCTTAACACCAGAGTGGCCTTCTGGTCCATCGGCGAGGCTATCATTCTGTTGGTGGTTAGCATCAGTCAAGTAGTGCTGTTGAGGAGCTTCTTCTCTGATCGCAAAACCACCACTACACGTGTTGGTTCTTAATGCTGTTTCCCCTGCCCTCAGCATTGTCTGACCCCCTTCCCACAACTCCCATGATAACTGCTCTCCATTATGGAGACTTCAGTAGACTAGGCCCTGATCCACCGCTCAGTGGCTTAGAGGGTTTCTGTTTCTTTATGTGTTTGACTGCTTTTGTATGTTTCTGTTTTGTTTTTAGTGCTACAATGTGAAGTTTTTTTTTTTTTTTTTTTTTAACAGCCAAACAAATATTTGAACACTGCGGTGAAAGACCTAATGGCTTAACTTATTTTGTGGATGTAATGTTATTTTTATGTATATCTGAATGTAAAAAAAGAATTCAGACACAGATCCAGACCCATCACTGAATCTGCATGATTTGAAATACCCTGACGTCCTGCATTCAGACTGCAGCTACACCTCTCTTGTCTGAAATTCCAGCCTGCTTAAACAAAATTTGTCACTGTAAATTGGCCCTAAAAGATAAGATGCATATCTATAAGCAGGTTATTGGAATTTGCAACAACATTTAATGATATTAAGCATAAACACAAAATAGTTTTCAATAAGTCAACTCAACAGCGCAATGTCTTAACCACTATTTTTTATTACATTAGGAGAGATATTCTGACATAGAACACAGGTCTGACTTAAAGGAATTTATTATATTAGAATATAATTATGTTGGTTGCCATTTAGCTGTATTTTCGTGGTTGTTTAAATTATTTCTTTCAGTTATTTTTTTTATTTAAAGCAAGCACTGATATGAAAATGGGAAGCAGGTTAATTCTATTTCCTTCCAGATGTGTGTTTTGGGAGAATTGGGTGGGTTTTTTGGATTGTTTTGGGCTGATGAGCAGCTAACCTGCTCTTTTCCATTAACATCTGAATTATTTTTATGTTTGTCACAATAGCTCAGTTTCCCAACCACAGATAACACAATATAAAAAATTGGAGGCTGATAATTCTGTTGGAAATACACCTACTGTCTTTATATGCTTCAAGCTTAGTTTTTCAACAATACATTAAGGTTTGCATTCAAGCTTAGAATTCATACACAGCGTGGAACTTACTCTGCAAGGCCTCTGGGAGCGCTGATGGGATGATTAGGGAGGTCAATCCTAATGTAATTGCATGTGATGCAAATTCATACAGTGTTCCGTAGAAGCAGACAGAGAAATATAAGTTGCCAATTCGGTTCTTGCACTGAAAATGCTATGTTGGAGGATCTGTCTAGTAGGTTCATGCACTGAAAAGGTGCAGTCTGAGTTCAGCAGTGATATTTCAACTCATATTAAATCAGGAAAGGAAAGGCTGTGGTTTAGTCTCAGAATCTCTGGCTCCTGTCAGAAAATGTCCTGGTGAAACTGAGCAATTAACTCTGGTGAAGAGGTAATTAAATCCCTGCTCAGTTTGACTTCTTGTTACTATGTTGGTTGTTTTCAGTTGCACACAGTTTATTGATATAATTACTCTCCCCTCATGTGATGCTGTCAGTCATCAAGTCACTAGAGGGAAAGGTATTTCCTCAGACAGTACTTCTGTTGTCATCTGATTAGTGTATTCATTATTGTACACCTCACCCTGACCCACTTCACATTTCAAATCATGCACACATCAGCCAACACACACCACAAGTTCCTGATCATATACCAGAGCATATGCCAGTGTAATGGGATTTTGGAAAATGTGAAATGAAAACAAACAAGTTCAGTTATGATATACGCTTTTGTCAAAATGAAAATGACAATGTACATTGTCTTTATCCAGTTCTGTAGAATAAAGTCTGTGTGACTTTTCTCAGGTGTCCCCTTCCTCTCTCTTCCTATACCATATTCTTTACTCTGTTGTGCAAAAAGATCCTTGCATTTTTATTGTTTGTGTCAGGCCTAATTGATCACAAAGTTTTCAACTCTAGTTAATACATTGGGCAATTCATTTAGCAATGTTGCGGAGCAACCACATCACTGATTCCTTGTGGTCTGATTGGATGCCTGATTAAAGTTCTCAAGGGGAAAAAATGTCTCGGTATGAATGGGAATGTGCCTAAACAAAACTACTCAAGAACACTGCCCAGCAACATTGCTCAGAAAGTTGCCTTGAGTACCATCAGCTTTAGTTTAGTTATTAGGAGTGTTGAACAGGTAAAATGCACAAAGGCAAGTCCACCTTTCTTTCCAAAAAACTCATTCACAACAAATACATACAAGATACTAACCGACCAAAATGAGAGAGTTCCGACAGTCTTGACAATTCCAGGCCTGAAAGTTATACAATTCATTAAATTGGCTGAAAGTTTTGGAAATATATTGATAGATGTCTTTTTCCCATTGATGCCTGTTTCCAAACTTCCCGTTTTATGACTTCCAGTCTCTTACAGACTCTTACCAAATAATTTCAGAAGTGCAATAAAAATGCTTTTTTCATGTAAACAAGGGTTTGTTTACTCAATTTAAAATAAAAAAATAAGTTCCTGGTTGTTGGTGATTTGGAAACATCAGTGGGCTCCTTTTCAGACCTGCAGAGCGAATTCAAATCTGCAACAGGTTTGTCTGGGTTCACTCAGGCTAGTATATTTTGTCAAATAAGGTCTGATCTTCCTTATATTGTATAGGATAAACTGACATGACGTTGTGACAGGCATTTTTTAGAGAAATTTAGGCGGTCATCAATTGTGACACCCAACTTGCATGCCGATGAGGCAAGCTGGATGTTAATCTGTTGGGGAACAGCTGCATTCGCTGGAAGCACCACAAACTCAGTTTTGGAGTGATTAGGCTGAAGTTGTTGATCTTATCTTAAATATCCCTAAAGTCTCCAAAAATCTGATCAGAAACAGTAGTCATCAGGTGGGAAAGACAGGTAAAGTTGCGTATCATCTGCATAGCTGGCAAGTTCCTGAGAGCAAATTATCTCACCAAAGGAAGTGGTAAATGGACAAAAGAAGGGGCCCTAGTACTGATCCCTGAGGCACACCTGTGATGAAACACCTGTGATGAGTTATGAAACGTTGATACCTGTCCTAGCCAAGACACATTGAATGAATGTTCTTTGAGGCAAGATGCTAACCAATAAAGAGCTCTTCCAGAAATTCCAAGTGCATGTAGAATGAATGGTATGGTTCACTGTGTCATAGGCTTCAGATAAGTAAAATTAAAACTGATGACTGAGGCCTTATTTACTATAAATGCTTCAGTCACAGATAAAAAAAAGGGCAGTTTCGGTAGAATGAACAATTTTGAAACCAGACTGCTTAAAATGAATAAAACTTGCTTGAACACCACCTTCTCTTTAACAAGAAAGGAGGGAGGGAGACAGGCCAAGTTCTTTACATCAGCTGAATTAGTTGTAGGCTACTTTTCTTGAGCAAAGGTGTAACCCTTCCTTGTTTGAAGAAAAAGGAACTTTTGCCATAACTGAGTAAGAGAGATGAATTAATCATATATATATAGGCAATGCTCAGCCATGAACTTCCTAAATATCGACAGTTCATTAAATGTCCGACCAGAGAGAACAGCACTTTAGATCACTGTTACACTACAGTAAGTAGTGCATATAACGCCGTCCCTCGCGCAGCATTAGGACTCTCAGATCTCGTTATGGTTCACTTTATCCCCACCTTGAGCAAAACAGCGAAGTATAGGTTCAACAAGGCTGTGAGAGAGGCTAAACCCCCACCTACCCACACACACACTACACACACACACAAACACAGTCACTGTTCCACTCCCCTCCCGCCCACACACACATCTTCACTGACATCACTCACATACATCATACATACAGTACTCTGCTTGCAATAGTAAGTCCCTTCACCATACTTGCAGTACACTGCCCCCCCCCCTCCCCTACACAGCACATTATTTAATCAGGAAGCTTCTCCAACACACATCCCCAACATACTTACAGCACACTGCCCCCCCCCCATCCCAATCCTCCCCTACCTTTCTTATGCAACCCTTGCCACTTAATCTACTAAACCCCTCTTCTACTGCACTCCCCCTCCCCCCCATAAATGCACAAATAAGCTGACACCAGACATAATTTCACTGCATTTCTTACTTCCAGTAACTATATGCATGTGACAATAAACTTCCTTGTATCCTTGTATCCTTGTAAACAGCTGTACTTTAAGAAATTACAACAGCAGTTCTCAGCCAATGACTCTGCATCTGTCTGGAGAACCTCTGTCAACCTAAAGCCCCCAATACCACAAACAATGTACAACTTGCCAACAGCCTGAATAACTTCTACTGTCTTTTTGACAGACAATGGGACAGTCCTCTACCATCTTGAGCAACCATACAACAGACATCTGGTCTAACCCCCTGTTGTCCATTACCTCAGAAGTCCCTCCCCCCATCACTATGACTCCTCTCTCCATATTAGAGAGAGATGTAAACAGTGTTTTTAAGAAGCAGAACCCCCGTAAAGCAGCGGGGCATGACTCTGTATCTCCATCCACCCTGAAGCACTGTGCTGATCAGCTGACTGTGTTTACCGACATATTCAACACCTCGTTGGAGACATGACATGTACCAAGGCCTCCACCTGAAGGTCTGCTTCAAGGCCTCCACCATCATCCCTGTCCCCCCAAAAAATCAAAGATCACAGGCCTCAATGACTACAGACCTGTGGCCTTGACCTCTGTGGTCATGAAGTCATTTGAGCGCCTCGTGCTGTCCCACCTCAAATCCATCACCGACCCCCATCTGGATCCCCTGCAATTTGCCTACAGAGCCAATAGGTCTGTGGATGATGCAGTCAACATGGCACTACACTTCATCCTCCAGAGTACTTGGAGTGTGCAGGCACCTATGCCAGGATACTCTTTGTGGACTTTAGTTCTGCCTTCAACACCATCATCCCATCTAGGTTGCATGACACTCTCTCCCAACTGAATGTGCCTGATCCCACCTGCAGGTGGATCATTGACTTCCTGTCTGACAGGAAGCAACATGTGAGGATGGGCAGCAGGCATGTCTCAGATCATTGAAAAATCAGCACTGGGGCCCCGCAAGGCTGCGTTCTTTCTCCCCTGCTCTTCTCCCTGTACACCAACCACCTCCAGTCACAAATCTGTCAAGCTCCAAAAGTTTGCGAATGACACCACCTCATTGGTCTCATCTCTGGAGGAGATGAGTCTGTCTACAGGAGAGAGATTGACAGTCTGTTAACCTGGTGCAGTGACAACAATCTAAAGCTGAATGCTGCAAAAACTGTAGATAGTTATGGACTTTAGGAGGAATCCAGCCTCACTAGCCCCCATCATACTCCATGACTCCCCAGTGAACACTGCGGAGTCCTTCCGCTTCCTGGGAACCATCATCTCACATGATCTGAAGTGGGAGCTCCCTCATCAAAAAAGGACACCAGAGGATGTATTTCTTGCGGCAGTTGAGGAAATTTAACCTGCCAAAGTCGATGTTGGTGCACTTCTACTCTACCATCATATCCAACCTCACTTCCTCCATCTCCATCTGGTATACTGCTGCCATTGCCAAGGAAAAGGGAAGACTTCAGCGCATCATTTGCTCTGTTGAGAGAGTGATTGGCTGCAGCCTGCCTTCTCTCCAAAGTCTGTACACCCCCAGGACCCTGAGGCAGGCAGGAAAGATTGCTGCAGACCCCTCCCACCCCGGACACAGTCTTTTTGAGACACTCCCCTCTTGCAGGACGCTGCGGTCCATTCTGCGGTCCCCTCTGCAATTGGTCTCCTCAACAAAACATAGCCCCCCTTTCTGCATAGTGTTTTTGTCCCTGCGTCTGCACTTTGTCATATTTGTATATATGTATAGGCCTATATTATATTATATTATATATTGTATTTAAATACTTCTTAAGTGTCTTGCACCATTTCACCAAGTCAAATTCCTTGTGTTTTCTTTTTTGTGTTTTCAGCTGCCTTAAAGGATAATTCCGGTATTTAGCACTTTGGGTCCCTTTTTTACGGGCAGCCGTGGCCCACTGGTTAGCACTCTGGACTTGTAACTGGAGGGTTGCTGGTTCGCTGGTTGCTGGTTGCTGGTTCGAGCCCCAACCAGTGGACCGTGGCCCACTGGTTAGCACTCTGGACTTGTAACTGGAGGGTTGCTGGTTCGAGCCCCAACCAGTGGGCCGCGGCTGAAGTGCCCTTGAGCAAGGCACCTAACCCCTCGCTGCTCCAGCAAGCACCGCCTTTGTAGCAGGCAGCTCACTGCACCAGGATTAGTGTGTGCTTCACCTCACTGTGTGTTCACTGTGTGCTGTTTGTGTTTCACTAATTCACCGATTGGGTTAAATGCAGAGACCAAATTTCCCTCACAGGATCAAAAAAGTATATATACTTTTCTGGTTTGTTTTGGATGAACCTGAGTGGTGGACACCGACATTTTGATGATGGGTCCTGTTTCGACTTTCTGGCTCGTTTTGAATAGCCTTTGATTGTTTCAGAGTGGCTGGCTATGGGCATGCACAAACATGTCCTTAAAACAACCCTTAACGTTCGTTTTCAAAAGTTATATTAGGCTACCTTATAAGTTAAGGTAATAAATAGCTACATGAATTTAAATGTGGAACAAAAATATGTTTTCATTTGGATTATACAGAATTTTAATTATCCAATTGGGTGTGTTATTGGGATTTGATACATTTAATGTGTGCAAATATAATTTTGGTAACCTTACAACCTCAGCCCAGGCAACATTGTGCGGACCCCCTACAATCTCTGGCGACCCCTAGTGGGGTCCACGGACCGCAGGTTGGGAACCACTGCTCATATCAAACATACATATCAAAATATAAGAATTTTTATAATACGCTTTTATATTTTAATTCTTTAAAAATCAAAATAAAATCAATGCTAGTACTAATACATGAAATGATGGCATATCTGGATAGCCTAGATTCTGCTGGAAAAAACCCCAATATATAATATGTGTGTGTGGCACTTACAATGACCAGAATAAATCCTTATGAATAAAGGTAGTGAAAATGCCCTTAAAACAGCTTAGGGTTAAAATATACATAGATTTAAAAGCAAAAATACTTTTTTTTTACAATTATTTAATAAATATATCAGGAAAATATAAGTTCATAAAATTAATTTTATATTTCAGTAGGCTATTCAATTTCATTATCCTAAAAACCCAGAGTCCCCCCCATACCAGGATGGTTCGACCCAACCTGTCACATGCCACCCGCCATCACCTGTCAATCAATGTCAAAACTCAAACGATGGAGTCGTGGTTGAAGTTTATGGATGGAGTCGTAGTTCCAAAGTTTAATAAATTAGACACTGATGTCACAGCGCTCTGTTTTAAGTCTTTTTTTCTCAACTAAAAATGCTTTGCGCTGGTTAGGGGGTCCTTGGATGAAAAAATATTTCACAGGGGGTACATCACTGAAAAAAGGTTGAGAACCACTGGCCTAACCTGTGACAGAAACAGCACAGTGCTGGCCAATCAAATGTTCTGATGAAGCTCCCGACTGGAAAAAATAATCAGGATGATGGGCCGACTCCAAAAACAGTCATGTTTATGTAAATAGTTTGGCTTTGTTTTGAGCAGATTTTGTAAACTTTAGTGAGAAATAGGCACTGTACAGTTAAAAAAATAGGTTAGAGGTGTTGTTTGCAATTTGTGTACCAGCCAACTAACATTGGCAAGCTAGCAGTCCAAAGTCAAACAGCAATTATAGTCGTGTCATTCAGTGTTGAGCTGTCAATCTCGGAACCTCCCAGTGCTGGGCAAGCCCACCATCAAGCATTGGCACTGGCACACACTGTGTCTACTCTGTTAAAAAGATCTCCCCCCTTCCCATTGAGAACCACTGCTCTAAGCCAGTGGTTTTCAAAGTGGGGGCCGGGGCCCCCTAGGGGGCCACGAGGGAGTGCCAGGGGGGCCTCAGCAAGGAAGGAAAAATAAAAGCAACAAATACATTTTAAATATACCTATTACTATGAAGGTTGTTATACAATGCCATTAGAATAATTTGTCGCATATCTGAACATTATATTGTCCATGATAATGTATAGGAATAATAGTAGAGTGATAGCTCTCATATAGCAGGAAGCCCCAAATGCAATTTTTACACACTGTATGCTCCATCGCAAAGTGCTTGTAGCTAAAATAATTATTAGAATTAACTTAATGTATTTTTACATTTGCCGTAGTATTGTAGATGGGTTTAATAACACATCAAGGGGGTCCTTGGCCAGAACCTAGTGGTATTTGGGGGGCCTTGTCGTGGAAAAGTTTGGGAACCCCTGCTCTAATCGATGCTGGGTAACGTCACTTCTGTTGACATTCAACAAAAACAGAGCGCTAGCTCGCTACTTCCTCCCCCTCCCTCCCGTGCAATTGAAACTCTCCTAAACGAGCATCTCGTCTGTGATTTGCTGAAACAGTTTGTTATGTTTTTATGGGCTAGGTTTGCCCAGGTTGTTTTTGTTGCCTGGGCTGTCCACAGAGATCGCGTTTTTACAGTGATTCAGAACACAGGCAGCTAGCGGGTGGTGAGGTGATGTTTGCTGTAAGTGACAAAAAATGTTTTAACCTAAAAAATCGCGTGGCATCGCTTAGAGCACCTTGGTCAGGGTTGCCTCGACGGTCGCAGCACTGCCTTGAGTCGCCGGTGGGGAACACCATCAAGCGAAGTAGCTTTGGCGGCGAGGAAGGATGACTGCAACGTCAGTGGCGTTCTCAACTTTTCTGTGATAGAATTACTTTTTAGCAAGTGTAATGGACACATAATTAATATAAATAGGTCTAAATTGCACAAAACTTAAAGTAGCCTACATAGTTCAGATCACAACAAGTATAGGTTCATGTTGATTTAAACGCAGAAAAAAACAGGAAGAAAAATATGAAGCAGCCAGCGAATAAAAGCCACCGCAGTGCACTGTAGGCCTAAAACGCTCCTTTATTTAGGTGTTCATTTGTCAATTTCAATTGTATAAATGAAGGGGGTTCCCCGATAAAGGCTTTCCTCGTGTTCACTATCTATTTTCGTCGCAAATACGTAGTTAAAAATTCAGCTCTGCGATTGGATACATTTTTGCCCATTCAAATAATCTGCATCATTTCCCATAGAACTACCCTGTATCCCGAAGTAGAAGTGTGCATTCGCTGGAGCTCTTTGCGGCGATGCATTGCCGCACTGCTTCGTTCGCTTCCGCGTGATGTCTGGATAATCGTAATATTTTTAAAAACCCGTTTTTTGCCTTTACGAAGCCAAACTAGTTGGATTAAAAGACTGTAGTTGACGGTAGACTAACATTAACCAATTACCTCGAGGCAATGGCACGTAATTTAATACGGGGAACGAAACAAGCGGGGGTGGGAAACCCATCTAAGCTAGTATAACGCAGGTTATTTTCCCCTGGCCCAGATATTTTTCATCGAACTTGAGACATTAACAGCTTCGATCAGCCGTTTCTTTCATGACAAAACGTTACGACGCACAAATGGCATTGTAAGAAAGTGATGCGTCTGGTTATGTGCTAACGTTATCTGGGTGGATTGTTCAATGGATCAGAAAACGACATTAAAGACACAGGTGACAAAGGTTGGCTAAGATTGCTATGCTAGCCAGCTAGCTTAAAAAGCAGTTTCGTGGATGGAAGAACTGTGGCACCCAGTTCCACGTAGCAACGTAATCTAACGACTCTAACTAGTCAGATAGGTTAAGTGTTGTATTTGTTAATATATATATATATATATATACCAACATTTTGGTAAGTCAAGTGCATCGGTGCAGGAAATGTAACGTTCTTTTAGAAAACGGCAAATTGACTACATTGTTCTTGGACAGATAAGTTAGCTGAAGCTAGCTACTGTTAACTTAGCAGATGCTATCCTCGTTTGCTGTCAAAGGTATCGTTAGCTAATCATTGAGCTGGGAAGGAAGTAGAATTCGTTTAACGTTAACCTGTGATAATTAAATGTGTAGCATTTGATTGGTTTCAGACCGTTTTCGCTTGAGATTTTTGGTGGGGGATTCACAGGGCCACTTGATTGATGTGTCGTGATTCTCTCAGCTGGCTAACTTTAAGTTAGCCTATCACATGCACAGACGAAAGAGTGCAGTAACACTGACTAAACATCAGGTGAAAATGCTAGAACTAACTTAAACGCCATCTATCTTATCCTCTGGTGAACAATTGAAAGACTTTTAACTGTTTACTGTCAAGTTACACTTCCTTCCATGCAATGGATTTAAAAACGGCCGTCTTCAACGCTGCCAGGGATGGGAAGCTTCGGCTGCTCCAAAAACTATTGGAAAACAAAAGTGACCCCGAGGTCACTAAACTTATGTCTGAGAAAACAAACGGGGCAACGCCATTACTAATGGCTGCGAGATATGGACATCTTGAGCTTGTGGAATATCTTTTGGAATGTTGTTTAGCCCCTGTCGAAGTCGGGGGGTCTGTCAATTTTGATGGGGAGACAATAGAGGGGGCTCCACCATTATGGGCTGCTTCGGCTGCTGGACACTTGAAAGTGGTACAGTCGCTGGTAGGCCATGGAGCTTCCGTTAACAACACAACCCTTACGAACTCAACGCCCCTAAGAGCCGCTTGTTTTGACGGACATCTCAATATTGTTAAATATCTAGTGGAACATAAAGCAGACCTTGAAGTGGCTAACAGACATGGCCATACATGCCTCATGATTTCCTGCTACAAGGGCCACAAGGAAATTGCTCAGTACCTTCTGGAAAAGGGCGCAGATGTCAACAGAAAAAGCGTGAAGGGTAAGACAACTTCTGAAAGATTAAATCATGTCTTTTGCCGCCTTAGGCTTCATCATTATGTTTGTTAATTAACTTGATTGAAAGCACTATCCTACTTGTCATATGTCAGGTAATTTTGGGTTGGGTTGGGAGGTCGAACAACATTTTCACTCACTCATTGTTGTAATGTGTTAGTTTGTGATCTTTCCCCATCTCTGCCTCTGCCTTTTTATGTATGGGTTATTCAATAGTGTCACTGGTCAGTCATGGCATCCCAGGTGTCAGGCAAGCATATTTTTGTTACTCTTCTGATGGCCTACATTTTTTGTCAAATTCAACCAATTGCTCCACATAGAGCAATTTGTTGAAACAAACAGCTACTGGCTCAGAACTGGCTGGCTGATTTTGGCTGAAGTTTGTCTACACAGTGTTTTAGGTCCTAAGACCTATTAAATATCTTTATTAAATTTCATAATATTTAATATTATGAAATATTCATAATATTTTTTCCCATAGATAGATAGATAGATAGATAGATAGATAGATAGATAGATACTTTATTGATCTCCAAGGGGAAATTCAGGGTCTCAGTAGCATACAGACATCACACACACAACATGCACTTACAGCAGAAAAAGTAATATAAGTATATATACAAAACTCAACTGCACAATAGAGACAGTAGAAGATAAAAAAAATACTAAATAAACTAAATCAAATATCCATATAGTGTGCTTAGAATAATGTAGACAAAGTAATATAAAAACATATATAATAATAATCAGCTAATATGCGAACAAAGGCAGGCAAACAAGATGATTGCCTTACCCAATCTCTTGCCTTCGGGAATTCCCTGTCCATGTATGGCCCAAAGCTATGGTGATCTGTTACACATACTGCCTTTCCAAAGCTGCTTAGATATCGTAGACAGTCAGACTTCATATAGTATAAATTAAACGGTTGCACAAAGCAGTTTAGCTCTTGACTATCTGAAGTAGGACTATAGTGCAATGAATTCTGGATAAAGTAAGACTCTTTTCAAAATAAAAAACATGGCTGTCTGAGTAACCACATTTAACCAACTCAACTCAATTTTACCCAAGCAGAACATGCTTGTCTTTAGGTCAAACAAAATGAATAGGGCATATGTCTTTACAAATGACACCTCAGGTGTGGTGTTTTTTTTTTTTTAGTTTTTTTTTTTTAAAAGTATATATTTTTGGGCTTTTTGCCTTTATTCCGACAGGTCAGTGAAGATAGACAGGAAGTGAGTGGGAGAGAGAGATGGGGTGGGATTGGGACATGACCGCAGGTCGGATTCGAACATGGGTCCCCGTGGGCACTTGGACCCGTTCATGATACGGGCGCTGTAGCCTGTTGCGCCACAGCACCCCACATATGTGGTATTTTCTAGGGATGCACGATTGGCGGCCGATATATTATTGGCCGATAAGTGAAAAAATTAAAATATTATTATCGGTCCGATAATAGAATTCTGGCCGATAATTTGCGCCGATATTTTTTAAAGCCCTAATTTCTCGACTAGGCGTAGGTAAGGTCCGTCTGGCTACACTGAGCTACTTGAGCTTTATTGGCTATACTTCTTCCTCAATATAATGTCAGCGGTGTGGAGAGCAGAGTGGAGCTCAACCTACATAGATCCGTCTTGTGCTGGTGTGTTTGCACTTTACCGCGCTAGTCGGGGAAACAAATAAACAAACTTGTCGGTGGGACGAGTACATAAGTAGACCTAGTTCTAAGTTGTATTTTAGTACTATATTTGCATTACGTTAGCTTGGGTTTTGTATTATTACCTAGAAATGCTAACCATCCCTGCTTCAGTTCCAGACAAGTCATCATAAGTTATTAAAACCTTCGGGGCTAACCCCTTTCTTTTCTGCTGCAGCAGGTTGTGCGCAACAGAGTAGATGGACATAAGATACAGTCTGAGGAGTTGCACACAAACTCTGATTTGAACAATATATTTTATTTATTTTTGTTTATGAGCATTTACTCCTAAATGAAAACGATTCATGCACTGTCTCTAGCCACACACTCGTAGTTCACTGACGTCAGGCTCACTTAAAGGAGCCACACATAGGGCTAGGCTACTGCTATTTTGTTGACTGCTGTACTATTGAGGACTATTATGAGTTCTGTCCATCATTTGGTGGTAGGTAAAATTACTGCAATAAAATTATGCTTATTAAATGCTTTCCCCAAATCACTTTTCACAATTTTTTTTCAAAAGTAATATTATCGGTTATTGTATCGGTATCGGCCACAAAACACCGATAAATATTAGTTATCGTTATCGGCCCTAAAATTCCATATTGGTGCATCTCTAGCTGCATGATATCATTGTGCTGCTGGTGTTCATGTGCCCATGGTGTTCCTTGATTATTACACTGGAACAAAAAATGTGACCATGCAAATAAAATTGTGATAGAACAGTGCATTTGTATGTAACTTTTATTGTTAAAATAATGTTATAAGGGACCATTGGCCCACGGGAATCTTCACATGATCAAATCTGGAGAGGTCTTTTTTTGAATGAAGATCCTTTATTTCCACTCTTGTTTTTTGGACCTTTTTGCATCTTGCCTTTTTTGCGTTTTTTGCCGAGGCTACCGCCTACCGCCTCCTAGTGGCCTGACTTAAAATAGGCTATATGGACTGCTAACTGCTTTTGTGGTTGTTTGCTTGTTTGTGCGTTGTGTTCATATGATGTGTCCTCAATAATATAATATGTTCAATACATTTTGAACACAGCTACTTGAATCATATTTCTTGAAGTCTTTTTAGTTATTCATTTAGTGTTTTGTGGTGTTTATAAAGTCCATTTGTTATTATTTCTTAATTTTAGTTTAATTTCACTCTGTCTGAGTGGTGGTGGATAAATCCACCTGGCGCCCAACCGTTACGCTACCCCACTACCGCCACAAAACAAACAAACTTTGAATATGATTTTTGGGCAAAAGTCAAAGCCCTACCCAGAAGGTGGTGTCAGGTGGTGTTTGAAAGGTTTACATTTCGAGTTCCGGAACCTTCCATTGGTTCCATAGGTTTGGGCACTTGACTGGCATAGCCTAACCCAGTGGTTCTCAAATGGGGGTACGCGTACCCCTGGGGATACGTGAAGGCACTCCAGGGGGTACGTGAGATTTTAACCCTTAGAATCCGATTGACGCAAAGTGCGTCAAAAACACACACCCTTTCTTCTCGGTTACATTGCTCTGCAACTGTTCATCGCAGCGAGATGAAACCTTTATTGCGTGACAGAGCAGAAGTGGGGCTTTCCAACGAGACAACGCACTTGTCTGTACGTTAAAGTATGAAAATAAAAATCATGAAATTAAATCAAATTGCACCATATTTACAGTCTTTACTTCTCTGCGTTCACGTGCGCACCCATTACTCTCATTTGAATTACTCGCAAACCCGTGAACGCATACCCCAGACATGGGGCTATCATTTGATAGCAAGTATGTTGATCCTTCTGGCTTATGAAATCAGACGAAGTAACTACAAAATAATAACGTCATGTACAAAAACCAATGCTGCACACCCATTACTCTCGTTTGAATTACTCGCAGACCTGCGATCGGATAGATATGCCACGCATGTCAGATGAAAGAGGAGACGCGGAGCTATCATTTGATACCAAGTACATCCTTCTGGGTTATAAAACAGACGAAGTGACAGCAAAATAATAACTTCATATAGCTCGACTTACCTCACGTTTTTGTCTGTTTTTGTAGCAAAGCATGTTTATAATCCAACGCTATTGTGTGTTTTCTATGGCAAAGAATGTTCATAATCCGGTTTTGAGATCCTACCAAATTCCTGCATGGCATCCAATTCAAGGCTCATATTGCATCCCAATTTGTTCGGCAAAGAAACACCTTTTTTGCCTTTACTTTGTTCATGGCAATGCAGTAAAAAGTTGTAGAGAATCATGAGTACACGTAAACTCTGGTCAAGTCAGGTCAGATCAGTTCGTGTCACAGATATGGAGCGCAGAAAAGTCATTAAATCACTAAATAAAAAAATGGCATTTATTTCTGTAAGGCACACACCACATATGTCTGTAAATTGCTCAGCCCCAGAGAATTCCTCCACCATGGCAATGATATTGCCAGATTCAGGACAGAATGCCCTACACACACATGAAATGCATGTAGAGCTATGAGCTTGCTGTGGTGAGATACATATCAAAATATACGATTTTTTATAATACGCTTTTTATATTTTAATTCTTTAAAAATCAAAATAAAATCAATGCTAGTACTAATACATGAAGTGATGGCAGATCTGGATAGCCTAGATTCTGCTGGAAAAAAACCCCAACATATAATATGTGTGTGTGGCACTTACAATGACCAGAATAAATCCTTATGAATAAAGGTAGTGAAAATGCCCTAAAAACAAATTAGGGTTAACATATACATAGATTTAAAAGCAAAAATACTTTTTTTTTTTTTTTTACAATTATTTAATAAATATGTCAGGAAAATATAAGTTTATAAAATAAATTTTGTATTTCAGTAGGCTATTCAATTTCATTATCCTAAAAAAAAAACCATACCAGGATGGTTCGACCCAACCTGTCACATGCCACCCGCCATCACCTGTCAATCAATGTCAAAACTCAAACGATGGAGTCGTAGTTCCAAAGTTTAATAAATTAGACACTGATGTCACAGCGCTCTGTTTTAAGTCTTTTTCTCTCAAATAAAAATGCTTTACGCTGCTTTACGAAAAAATATTTCACAGGGGGTACATCACTGAAAAAAGGTTGAGAACCACTGGCCTAACCTGTGACAGAAACAGCACAGTGCTGGCCAATCAAATGTTCTGATGAAGCTCCCGACTGGAAAAAATAATCAGGATGATGGGCCGACTCCAAAAACAGTCATGTTTATGTAAATAGTTTGGCTTTGTTTTGAGCAGATTTTGTAAACTTTAGTGAGAAATAGGCACTGTACAGTTAAAAAAATAGGTTAGAGGTGTTGTTTGCAATTTGTGTACCAGCCAACTAACATTGGCAAGCTAGCAGTCCAAAGTCAAACAGCAATTATAGTCGTGTCATTCGGTGTTGAGCTGTCAATCTCGGAACCTCCCAGTGCTGGGCAAGCCCACCATCAAGCATTGGCACCGGCACACACTGTGTCTACTCTGTTAAAAAGATCTCCCCCTTCCCATTTTGTACTTCAGTCAGAGCTGTGCATAAACTTCTGTGTCTCAGTCAGCAAACGTAAATGTGGCTGGGGGAGTTGGGTCTTTCGCATACAGGTTTTAAACAAGTAAAATCCAGCAAGGTTCCTCAACTAGACTGCTTGCTTATTGCTACTTTCAGAGATTAGGGACAGAAATCCTCAAGAATTGCGGTAGATGTCAACTTCTCTAAGCATCTTCCAGTATTGCTACTGTGTCATACAAGCTCTAGACAGTTCATCCTGTTTCCTGTGGGAATGACTTAAAGGCTGAATGAGAATAGGAATTTGTTATCTAATGGCCCTTTCCATTAGACTTGTAAATCCGTCGCCCGAGTTAGAAAGTGTATATTACCCAGCTTTCTTGTGGCATTTCACGCAGGCACGCCCCCTTTACCTCAGAGTACCCCGAGGTGGACGTACGACCTTACGACACATGGCTGCGCCCATAGTTGAGATGAGATTACATGTTTTTTTGTTTTGTTTTTTTGCATATGTACTGTGTTGGTCATTTTAATGTTGACGCAGTGCTCTTACACACTAGATTACATTGCTGCTTCAATCCGGTCACCAATTCATGCATTGCACGGTCTTGCTGTGCGTGCAATACAATGTAACAATTTGTTTTCCAGCCGTTTAGCTAGAGGCTACATGTAGCACAAAACAATAACAATGACTAGCCTCCTGCTAATGCCCCTCAGGGCTTGAGAGAAACACATTCCTTTGCCAAACTCTTTAAACTTTAAAATGAAACTTTACATTTTCTGGCCAGTGACGTCACTCAGCCCCCCATACTTGTCCAAATTTCCCCAAAATAGTGTCAATCGTCTGTGCTACGTTTGTGCTCATTTGTGCCCTTAAAAGTAACATTTGTGCTACTATGTTTTTTAAGGTATTCCACGTTATTTGTTACACGTGTGACGTCACTCAGCCCCCAATCAATGTCCAAATCTTCCCAAAATGGACTCAATCGTTTGGGCTAGGTTTGTGCTGATTTGTGCCGTTAAAAGAAACATTTGTGCTACTATGTTTTCTAAGTTATTATGGTTTATTTATTACTCCCGTGACGTCACCAGCCCCCCACCAATGTCCAAAACTCCCCAAAATGGTCTCAATCGTTTGTGCTATGTTTGTGCTGATTTGTGCCGTTAAAAATAACATTTGTGCAGCTATGTTTTTTAAGTTCACACGCTGTGTTACATGTGTGACGTCATTCAGCCCATCATCAGTGTCCAAATCTCCTCAAAATAGCCACGATCATTTGTGCTACGTGCGTGCTGATTTGTGCCATTTAAAATAAACGTTTGTAGGGTAGGCTACTATGTAAATTGTCCAGCGGCCTTGTCCAGCAGTTGTAGCTTATTACCCAGCCCCTCCATCAATGTCCAAACCTAGGCCTATACCCAATCGTTTCGATTGCACCTGGCAGAGTTCTAAGCCATCTGGCGATGTCTAATGGGCTGGGCTGGGCTGTCTGTACATGTAACTTTTGACCCGTATGTCCGATTTTCATAAATGAGGTACTGTTGGAATCCTTGGATGAGGCCAAGTTCCATGCCCCTGATCAAACCCACTCTTGCAGTTCCTCGGAACCGCAATTCTAGTTAGTGGATTTGATCCAGCAAGCCCACTATTGTTCTTCTTAAGTTTTCTTATTTATTAGTGGGTTTGATCCAGCAAGCCCACTATTGTTCTTCTTAAGTTTTCTTATTTATTATTCCTTTTCACCCACTTTTTGGACAAACTACTGCTCCTAGACCGTTTGAGCTATCGAGGCAGTTCGAACTCCAAAAATTCAGGCCCGAACCGGTGTAACTTGCTTGTTACTTTCGTGTCGCTGGCCCTTGTCGTTTTCGCGGTATTCCCGTTTTTCGGCGTTTTTGGGCCCCTTGCATGCACTCCCGCGACCGTGGTCCAAAACATATCATGTGTACTACCGTTGGAAAGCTCTGTTTTTCCTGTATCACGCTATGTGATCCATATATGGACACTTCCTTTGTATCAGCAACCAATCGCGAAAGTTCAAAGGCGAGTCTAGGCTGAGAACGGAATCTCATTGGCTGTCTTTCAAGGCTGTTTTCTCAAAATGAGTTTCCTCTCACACTCTGAGCTCAAAAACTCCACTTCAGAAGCACGTGCATACACCAAACTTTCTAGACTTATGCCTAACTATATGTCGAAGATTTCTACAGAGGGGTTTGTTGATATATTATTCCTAGCCTGACTTACATGACATTTTATGCCTAAAAACATGGAAAAAATCGATTTTTTAGGGCTAGTGACATCATTTTCTGATTTACAGGATAACAAAAGTAGATATTCATAAATCCCTCTGTAAATGTTTCCCCATCTAATTTCTGAACACAATGAAAACATCATTTTGAACCTGGCTGTATCCAATGCTCAGGTTTCGTGCCTTAAAATGTATGCAAATTAGCGCATATTTAATTAGATAATGCCTAATTTGCATATGTAAACATTAAATTACAGCAAACTTGTGTAATTTCTCATATTAATGTAACTAATCAACTGGGGAAGTTTCATAGTGATATCTGCTTGTTAAAAAATTACCCTATTCACCTGTAGTGTCTCGCCTAAAGTGTGCTTGCAAAGCAGCACACTTATTTTTCTTCTTATTATTATTCCTGTAAGCCCGATTTTGGGCCAGCTCCTGCTCCTAGACCTTTTGAGATATCACCACCGATCCAACTCTGGGACGTCCGGCTGGAATCGGTGTAGTGTGGAAATTGAAAATGACGTCACTGACCCTTGTCATTCTTCCGCCATATTGGATTGAATAGAAAGCGAAACTAAAGTTTCACAGGTCACAAATTTGGTCAGAACTTCACGAAACTTGACGTACATGATCCTTGGACCAAGCCTCACAAAAGTTACAGAAAAGATTTTTGATTTTCAGAAGCGTTTGCCCGTAACAGCCAAACGAAATCGGCGGCGAAGCTCCGAAACAGGAAGTTGTCCATATCTCAGGAACACTGTCACATATCGATACCAAATTTTGTTTGAACTCGGGACTCCAATGTAAGGGTGCATAAGCTAAAAAAAAAAAAAAGAAATATTCTAAAAGTTTCCATCATTTTGCAAACCACCCACAGGTATTTGGTAACTCTCACCATTCACCTTCGCACCATTCACCTTCTATCACAATGCCTTCCAAGTATGCTCAATGCCTCTGGGCAGCCACAATGTCTCTGGGCAACCTTGCCCACTCATGAAATCCTTGCTCTGCCATGGGATAGTATGGACTTACGAACTGAAATAGCAAGGAGAACAGTAGCTATATATAGCTTACATAATAGAGTTGTTTTCACATTGACTGTATTCAAATTAAATTTTTCATTATTGTTAAATATCATGATGGGAGAGTATTATTAAAAATGTTACAAGTATGCAAATGCATATGTTTACGGGCATTTAGGTTTTACTGTGTTGTTTTGTTGTAAAGACATGCAAGGCATTCTGGGCCGTAATGAACAGTGGTCGGCAGCACTCCATAGGCTACGTATTAATATGAATAGGTGTTTCTGTAAACCTAGGGACAATAAACAGTTATCTCTGTACAAAAACGAGCTGGTAATCACTCATTGAAGAGGGAACTATGATAAAAAGATTGTTTTCCTAAAAGCATGGAGTTGACGAAAGAATAAGCAAGCAATGTCACGTTAATGTTAAATACATCTGAACGCTAGGTGGCAACGTTGTATTACATTTTACTAAATACGGTGACATTAGTGAACTTCATAAGTAAGGAAGGTGCAAATATGTCATTTATCATGGGAAATTATTGGAAATGTTATTTCTTGTTTATTCTAATTGCAAACCATACACATCCATTCGTAATCACTCGTACACTTTTGATACCATTGGTATCAAAGACTGTCATTTCGTTTATTTGTTGTTGCCTAGCAACTCTGGGAACAACAGAGCGAAGATTCTAGAACAGAGCTTCAGAGAGACACATTTTGAGTTCGTGGCCAAGTGCCTAAAATATCGGTTTCCATGTGTATGTGCTGGATGGTGTGCGTCCTTTATGAAAGTAAGTGTTTTATGCAGTTACAGATATAACTAGATTTGCGGTTCCGAGGAACTGGAGGCATGGAATTCGGCCTCATCCAAGGATTCCAACGGTACCTCATTTATGAAAATCGGGCACACGGATCAAAAGTTATCTGCATTAACGCAACATCCAATAAGCTAAAAGGCATAAATATTGTGGTTGCTATGCTGGTTGCTAGGGCAATCATGCTGGTTGCTATAGTGGTCACTAGGTTAGAAGGCCAGCGCCTCCTGAGAGGCCTGAAGGGTCAGTTCTGAGGTTGTTGGCTGCTGGAACCGAAAAATGGACTGCATTTTCTTAAAAGACAATTTGACTGAATGTGACTGAAGTGCGGGCAAAGTTTGCACAGAAATGTACGATTTTTCCCACCCTCATCGACCTTGTCATAAAACTTGTTTAAATGATCACACGACGCCTCCTTGCTGCTTTGTCGTCTACATCAGCCTTTCTCAAACTTCTTTGACCTGAGGCCCAGTCAAGGCATACTTTGGGGTCATAGGGCCCACCTACATGAACCCACCCCCTCCTCCCACCCCCCATCAAATTGTAATGATATCACAATTATTATTATTTTTATACTATATTGCTATACATGCACTTCAAAACAGTCAATGTTTAAAGTGCTAAGATTGTTCACAAAAGTTTGTGAAAGCATGCACATCAGAGTACTGCTTTACTAATGTAAAATATAATTAGGCCTACAATAGTTTAATTGTTTTTGCATTGTTGCATAATGCTTGCATGAGAAATACTTCTCAAAACAACAGCAATTATATGGGTGCCGTTGTTTTGGGATGTTTCCCTCATGCAAGCATCATACACTGATAGAGTATATATATGCTATTTAATTAAATTTCATTTGAATGCCTGAATGTAAGAATTCAGGAAACACAATACCAGCTTTTAACATTTCTGTTGTTTACTAGTTTATGTAAATCACATAACACATGAACTGTTTACATACTACTGATAGCCCATTAATACTCTATACACAATAATACTGTGCCCATACATCAACATATTTTAAACATCAGGCGTCTTGTTTACACATTTAAACCATATTTGCACTTTGAATTTCGACTCCAAATTGTAGTAACTACATCTACGAAGTCTAAGGAAGATAACCAGGTAGTCTTTTCAAAGATTACGTCGATTTTATGAGAATGCCAGCCCTCAGAAAAGCAGTAACTATTAATTCATTCACTTCCTTTTTTCTAGCTCGCAAAATCGCGGTTCTGTTTACACATTAAAACCATATTACACTTCGAATTTTGCCTCCAAATTGTAGTAACTACATCTACGAAGTCTAAGGAAGATAACCATGTAGTCTGTTCAAAGATAAGATAAATTTTGACAGAACTACAGACCTCGTAAAAGTAGTACCTAAAATGACTCCATTCACTTCATTGCAAAATCGCGGTTGGTCTGTTTACACATTAAAACCATACTAACAATTTACATTTCGACTCCACGTCGTTGTAACACCATACCAAGGGTCTTAAGAAGTGAGTCAATTTGGCTGATTACGTTAACGCATTTCCAGGGCTTGTCAGCTCAAAAAAAGCAGTGGCTATTGCTAACGCATTTATTTTTCAATGCTTAGCATGTTAGCTAACATTAATAGGTTGCATATGACAACAGCAAATAGCTAACGTTTATGTTAGCCTAACTTACTTATTGTTGACGTTGACCCGACACGTTCATAAGTTAGACCATAGACTGATAAGGACGTCCATCAAACTAAAAGGGTTCGTTCTTCGATGTCTTCAAATTCGTTCGAATTCCGTGTGTATCCTGTGTATCTTTCGTGCTGCTGTCCTGTTGCCTCTTCCCTGCTGTTCGGCAACAAGGTTCCACGCGAGATTTACGCCACATCCCAGAGAGTTGTGTTTTCCCAAGATGGCGCCCATCTGTATATGTGAACGAGACCTGAACGGTACTGTTTTTCTTTTTAATAAACTGCCTGTAGACTTACACAGTTCTCAATGCTTCGGTTTACATGTAGATACCCTCATTATGCTACGGTGTAAGTGTGTTGCTATTTGGAGCCTTGGTAGCAATTTATTTTTACTCTAATCACAGCACAGCACCCAGAATGCATTGCAACACACCGTCATGAAGGGACTCATCGTTAGGTCGGCTTTAAATAACATACAGAACCTATAGTAATTTAACGTTATCTGTAAGCGTTATCGTGGCAAGACAATTGAATTGATTGTGGACTTCTTGCCGGGCAACGATAAGCAACTTAACTTGAATAGTAGTGTTGCGTGGATGTGTTGTGTGGTTTATTGCGTGGATTATGAATGTGTGTTTCTTAATGTTATAATCTATACAACTATACACATGACTAGGTTTGAATGGAGCTAGCTGGGCATTGAACTGGGCTGAATGGATTGGGAAAATCCTTTTTTTTTTTTTTTTTTTTTTAATGACCTATATGAACATGGTTTGGCTTTAAAAAAAAAGATGGCAGAGCGTGAACTTTTTTTACATTACCTTTAGAACTGGTGCTGGCAAGGCATTGAACTGGGCTTCATTCGAGGATTCCAACGGTACCTCATATTTGAAAATCGGACATACGGGTCAAAAGTTACATGCACACACCTTCATATACACAGACAGCCCAGCCCAGCCCATTAGAGCTCTGCCAGATGGCTCAGAACTCTGCCAGGTGCAAGCTTAAACAATTAGAGCTGTGATGTCCCAATCGGAATTAGAATCCTTGAACATTCCGCCATTCATTTCAATGGGGCCCAAAAACGCCGAAAAACGGGAATACCGCGAAAACGACAAGGGCCAGCGACACGAAAGTAACAAGCAAGTTACACCGGTTCGGGCCTGAATTTTTGGAGTTCGAACTGCCTCGATAGCTCAAACGGTCTAGGAGCAGTAGTTTGTCCAAAAAGTGGGTGAAAAGGAATAATAAATAAGAAAACTTAAGAAGAACAATAGTGGGCTTGCTGGATCAAATCCACTAATGAGTCATATTGTAGTGGTCAACATAAATGTGCCCCTTCTGTTATTAGAATGCTAAGCGGAGAAGCATGCTAAGCAGAGATTTAACAGAGAAGCTAGGGAGGAGATGTTGCTGTATGGGATTTATGTTGCTTAGCGTGATGCCATGGTCATTTGATATGAGATGCTTGTACTCGTAACTTTAGGACTCCTATTTTTTTTTTTTTACTAAGAGTAATTCAGGAAGCATTTTAGCCCTAAAAGTAGTGCCTGAGTCTGTGACCGCTTAAAAGAAGTCGCGAAGACTCATAACTCACTAAGACCGAACAATTTTTTGTGGTGGCATTTCGCGTCGCGATGTTTTGAAATGCGTCTGCAGGAGCTAACAATCGCGAGGGAACAATTTTGCATTGTAGGCATAACTAAGGGATGCAGTAACCCCAACCAAAACTAGCCTACTCATTGTCAACATGTACATTAAATGTAACGTTTCATTGTGAATCAAATTAAAATGTTCTCCTCCTTGCAAACGTTGGCATAGGCATATGGTGACAGATTAATTTAATAATGTTGCTGCGTGGATCACGGTAAGTGTGAATGAAGTGGCCACTTCTTAATGGCACTCGCTGTATGGAAGTAAGTAAAATAGAGATGCTTCAAATAAGATAAAGTTAGGATATGCCCGCTTGACAACGGCAGAGATAGAACTGGCCTTTGGCCATAGCAACCATCCATTTAGAACGACTGGCCTTCATAGCAACCAAAGATCTTAGCTGTGATTCATGTACAGTATGCATTCAATGTGATGCAAAGTATAGAAAGGTGATGAAATGAAGAGTTCAGATGCAAAATCTTCTAAATCCGTCTGACTACTTTTCTTTTAAATGAGCATTTAAATTCAGGCTCCTATAGGTTTTTGCCTATAAATCGATATTTCAGACCAGGAAGAGAGTGGTATTTAGTGGGTTTAGAAGTTAAATTATTTGATTAGCGTATACTATGTGTGGAGAGCATCCCCTCACCATCTTTATCTCATTTTTGACATAGGTGGCATTTAGAGGCTTTTGCATCTGAACCCTTCAAATATACAGAGACAGGTCAAGAAATATAGTGCAATGTAGACAGTAGTATACAGTTGATTTACAGAAGGTGGTTTAGAGTAATATGAATTAAATATAAATATGTGCAGTGTATTAGCAGTTACCTCATACAATAAGTAGAATAATGTATGTAGATGTAGCAGTAACAGTATAATAGTATAAATAATAATATAGATATATGCAGTGTATTAACAGAATATAATAAAACAGAATAATTATGGATATTCAATATGACAAATATATAACAGATATGTACATAACATACAGCTATGTGCAGTGTGGAAACAGTGTCATTGTAGTGTAGAAACAACATTATAAGAGTAGTAAGAATAAGTCTGTGCAGGATGAATAGTATAAAGATCAGTAGTATATGTATAACTATGTATAAATGTAATTACAGTAGGCCTATGTACATTTGTAAATAAATAAAAAACTATGGGTGAGAGGGATAAATTAATTTTATTTAATCGTAAAAGTAAATTGCATTCAATGAAATTGCAATTAAAAATATTTCCAGTAGGCTTTAATGTCACGCAAAAAGTACAACCAAAGCTGAGCTTGATCAACTAGAACGTCTAAAGAACCAGAACTTGAGTAGTTTTTTGCTGGGTGGCCATGTTGGTCTGAGGGGAAATGAGAAAGCGGACAGTGCTGCTAAGCAAGCCCTCAATGAAGAAGTCACAGAATGTCAAATCCCTGCCCCAGACCTTAAACCTATACTGAACTCTTACATCTCAGGTAAGTGGCAATCTGAATGGGATTAATGTACCAACAACAAGCAAGGAATGTGAATTTTGGCACATTTTCATGATCCACTGGGTCGTTATGGGCCACACAAAATACGGTGTTGCTAAAATTACTCCTATTGTGGCTATTAGAGACATGCGTTCATGAGTATCCAGCTACATTCAATGAGTAAAATACATTCACACACACAAAAAAAGCATCATTAATGTTGTGGACATTCCTTTATTCTGAGATACATCAATAGGCTCTCAAAACAATCTCAAACAGACATAAGGTCTTTTATAGAGCAAATCCATATAGATTATTTGTCAAATAAACCAGTAAAACAGAATTAGGGGATGGAATATATAACATTTACACTCATAGCTCATATTTTTTAAATAAATCAGTGAAAAAGTATCCTGACAAACAAGCAGCATTTTAATGCCTTAGTCATATTTCATAATTTCAAATTTTTCTCTAGGTTACCTGATAGCCCAGTTTGAGAGGTGCAAGACGCGTGACATTATTTATTTTTGCAGCCAATCACTGCTGTTGTTTTATTTTATTGATTTGATTTTAGTCATAGAAGCTAAATTCGAAGGCAGGCCACAGGTAAAATCCAACGAACCGCATTCACCCCGCAAGGCAATAGTTGAATAGAGCTTTTGAGGTATTGCCACCTCTCCAACGCTGAAAGGCACTGTTAGAATGCTTGGATCAAGCCAGGTTCAGCATAGCGTATGTCACTGTCTGCTCACGTTGGTGACCGGACCAGGGCAAGCACACTTTCGCAGTTCCCGCCGGAAATGCAGTCTAGTTAGTACTTAAAACCCTTAACAGCACAAACGATAATTTTTACGGCACAAACGTAGCACAAACGAATAGCAGTGTTTTTAATCATTTTTCAATAACATGGGGGGCCAGCTTCACGCAGGTTAATGGAAAGGGCCATAATTTGGACTCTTCTCATCTGGCATTGTTACAGATGTTGTGTACTTTTGAGGCAAGGTTCTCTGTTGGACAGTGTATTAATAGACTGTATTTAAATGTTAATACAACATTTTTCAGATGTCTAACTGTACCTTGAGAGATTTTTACATCTTAACATTCCCATGGTTCTGTTAACTCTTTGACCTTGTCTTTTCAGGCAATACAGCCCTTCATGACTGTGCTGAGTCAGGCAGCCTTGAAATACTTCGCTTACTGTTGGATTATGGTGCCCGAATGGAACGTGATGGTTATGGCATGACACCGTTGCTGTCGGCCAGTGTGACGGGCCATGCAAATATTGTGGACTACCTGGTCCAGCACCCATTAACACCCCCTTCTGAGCGAGCAGATGCGCTTGAACTGCTGGGTGCCACTTATGTGGACAAGAAACGTGACCTCCTGGGGGCCCTGCAACACTGGCGACAGGCCCTTGAGCTGCGTCACACAGATCCTATTAACCTCCTACCCAAGCCCCAGCCTGAACAACTTGTGGCAGCGTATGACTTTGCAGTGGAGGTGAGCTGTGAGGAAGAACTTGACGCACTCATTTCCGATCCAGATGGCATGCGCATGCAGGCACTGCTGATCCGTGAACGTGTACTTGGACCTGCCCATCCAGACACCTCATACTACATCCGTTACCGTGGTGCTGTGTACGCTGACTCTGGCAACTTTGAGCGCTGTGTGGCACTATGGAGCTACGCCCTAGACATGCAACAGCGCCACCTAGAACCTCTCAGCCCTATGACCGCAAGCAGTCTGCTTTCCTTTGCTGAACTCTTTTCCTTCATGTTGCAGGACCGTGCTAAAGGCCTTCTTGGCACCTCGGTTTCCTTCCATGACCTTATGGCCATTTTGGGCAAGAGTGTGCTGGAGATCGAGCGGGCAATTAAACATAAGTCTCATGGGGTAGGCTCACTAATGACACTGGCAGCAACTTCCACCCCAGACCCAGCCCAGCTGAGTAAAGCACTCTCCATCATCCTGCACTTGATCTGCTTGTTGGAAAAAGTGCCCTGTACGCTGGAACAAGACCACTTAAAGAAGGAGACGATCTACCGCTTCCTCAAACTTCGGCCGTGTGGCAAGAATGGCTCAAGCCCACTGCACCTGGCAGCTGACCGTGCCACTACTTGTGTGGGCCGCTACCCTGTCTGCCGCTTCCCCTCACTGCAAGTGGCTGCTGTGCTGCTTGAATGTGGTGCCGATGTCAATTGCCGTGATGCACAAGACAATTCTCCACTCCACGTGGCTGCCTCCAATCAACAGCCTGAGTTGATGCGGCTGCTGATTGATCGTGGCACACATTTCGACAGCACCAATGCCATGCGACAAACTGCCTGTGACCTGTTGGGCCAGAAGGAGCTGGCACGCAGCCTCATCCAGCCAGTCAACCACACCACTCTGCAGTGCCTGGCCGCTCGTGCCATCATCCAACATGGCTTGGTCTACCAAGGCAACATACCCCAGCGCCTGGAGGACTTTGTGCTCTTGCACAGATAGTGGAGACTTTTTAATTAACCAAGGAACAAAACCAGGAGTGAGGGCTGTATGACTGAGAGGAATGATAAGCAAGGAAAATAAGGGAAACTGAGACATTCATAACATCTTTGCCCTTCCCCCTATAACTTTGTTTTTATTTATTTATTTTGTCCAATGTTTACTTCCCTTTCTCCAAAGCATAGTCCAGTTGCCTAAGCTAAGGACAGCTTGGCCCAAATTAGTTTTTAATGACACACCAGGGTGCTTTTCTCCAAAGCCTCTCATGATTTCTGTTTTGTCTCCACCTCTATGCACTCCTCCCTTCACTGACATCTATGGCTCTTTTTCTCTGCAGAAACTGACCTTTGAGAAGCTTTATAATGTGTTTTGAGGTTTGCACATGCCATAAGTGCTTTAATCCTCCTATGCACAGGCTAGGATAGACTGTTCTGTGTTATACAGTACAATACAGTAAAACTAAAGTATTTGTTTTCATGTCACAGCCTGTGTTTTGAAAGTCTCGATATCCATGTTCTATGATTGGAGCCATTAAATAGCAGAGGGCTTTTGTATGGTCCTCAGTGGAGAATGAATAATCTTACAAAACAGTTATTGGCAGAAGTGGATTGATTGGCTGCTGTTATTTCCAGCTCTTTTCTAGTTTTCTGCAGTCATTTTGGTAACTTTGAGCCCTCTTGTTCTAAGGCAAGCTGTAAACAACATAAAGACAAAAGTCCGGGGTGATGCAATTACCATTAACCTTCACTACTGCACATTAATCAATGCTGAACACCTCAGAGGTCTTTTGATCTCAGATTTGCATTTATGTTGAAATTCTTTTTTTTACTCATGTAATTGTACTAAAAAGATAAAGGCCTTGCATGGGACAGGTGTGTTGTGGTGTAACATTTGCACATTTAACTGCAGTTGCATTTTTTTGTTCTCTTTTAGACAGGGGCACAGCAGAGGTTTTTGAAGTGTGTGTGTGTGTGTGCATGTGTGTGCACGTGTGTGCGCATGCGTGCGTGGTAGTAGCTGGGGTGGGGGAGGCGTTTTGTGTAATTTTGGCCAATGGTTTAACGCTCTAAAAGTCATGATGGGTTACTGACTTTTTATGAAGCCATGGACAAGACTTGACACAGGCCTAAATGATCAACACTGGTCAATTACACATGATCAAACTATTGCTTAGTTGTTTTGTCAGGGTCAGGTTAATTTGGGTGTGTAATGTCATTAATGTGTCCTCAGTTTCCTCCTCCTGTCTCCCCATCCTCATGTCTTTCTACTTTCTTCATTGCCTTCCAGTCAATCATCTTTGTGATTCATGAGGGTTGGCTGGAATGTCAGTGACCTGATTTTCCTTGTCATCATTAAAAAAAAAATACTATTTCTGAATAGTCTGTTTCCATGCATTTTCTTGCATGTGAGGGCTACTCATCAAAAAACAGCTTTGAAAATCAGACAAGGAAGTAAGGGGTTAGATTTGGTTTATACCACAGGCTACAATAGACTGTTTCCACACACCTTTTTGAGTCTAAATGGCTCATACTAAATGTATTGATCTGTTTGGTTGTTCGAACTATATTGATGCATGACTGTCACACCCCAATCACTGACCTACAGGTGTGTGTGTGTGTGTCTGTGTCATCTAAATAGTTTAGATTCAAGTTTCATTTCTTAGTTTAATCTGACAGTTTGTGAGTGTGACCTACTTCAAGACATCAGCCCAATCAGTAATTTAGTCTTAGTCATAACCCTTGCCTGGTGTGTTATGACTGATTGATCTGATAGTACCATAAACAGTCATGAAACTTTGGCAAGCCAACACTGCAATAGTAGGCTGGTTGGGTGTGCCTAGACAAGGGGAGGCACAGTACTAACATTAACAAATCCATAATAGCTGCATATAATGCCATGTTCATATCATGTTCAAGTAACTTGGAACTCCTTTAAACATTTACACGCCTCGTGTTCCTGAGCATTAGGGGATGTGTGTGCTTAAGCCCAGCTTTCCCTTTTAGGACAAGATCAATTTATATCCATTTGGGCAGGCTTACACTGACTTGACTGTCCATTTCACCTGTGTGCTGGTGTTTGACGTAACCAAATCAATGGAAAAGCTGACAGACGCCTGTCAAGTACTAAGATATGTGCATATTTCCACATATTTTACTGTAAACCTTATTTGGTATTTCTTCACTGTAGATAAAATAAATAACAATGCAATCTTCTTTTACTTAAATGTCCAGTTACGTAGTGACAAACATTGGTATTTTTTTCCTTGGGGTGAGGGTATGCCTCTGTCATCATCTGCACCCCTGCTTTTAGACTATGTGAAATCAAGGGCTTTCATGGTTTTCTAGGAACTCATTTCATCACTAAGAGAACGCAGACACACCATGCCAGCAGGGGGACTTGCACTTTATTATTTTGAGGTTTTGAGTATTTCATTTATTACTTTGAGGTCTTGAGTATTTCATATTACAGAGATAAATGCTTGTTTGATGTCTCAACAGCATATTTGACAATAAACCCCTGTTGCTATTGTTTGATGTGTCCTGGTGTGATTACATGTACCTGTCTATTATGTATGTATGTAGCCTATTTATTTATTTAGATTTGCAGATTTTGCACAGATATGTTTGTAAACTGACCCTGAGGCATTACCTTAAAAAAGAATGATTCTGTGTGTCCTTACTTCTCATATACAGAAGATTAATGTTGTGATGTCTTAGATACTTCTACATGTGTGTATTAATTGTAAAGCAAAGCTATAGCTTCAGCAGCATAGATTAAACTACATAGGCATAAACTACTCCAAAATCAGACATTCCGTCTTAGACTCAACCTCATCCACAACCTAGATAAATACTTTATTAATCCCCAAGGGATAGATGTAGCCTCTTCCCACATGCACCCAGATGAAATCATCTTAAAGGAAAGTCAGGAAGGTAGTGCTTGAGGGCTTGCTCACACGCTTTCTGTGCCCTTTCATATCACACTTTACTCAAGAATTCCCTACAATTCATAGCATTGTGATGTGAAACATGGGATTACCCAAAGGGTGGCTGTAAGCTTGGAGAAAACATCAAAAACATCAGTGAACTACTGCCATTAAACGGAAACGTGTTCACAACACGTTTTTTTGTATTGTCAATTTAATGATCGGTCACAGGTGCTGTCTCATCCCTGTTATTAGCGTTTTGAACCCTTATACCCTCGCAAACTTGTGAGTGCCCTATATTCCGCAAAGCAATGGAGCACCTTTACAGTCACTGGGCATGTTGCATTGGAACAAGGCTCTGTGGAAACACTTTACAGAAAGACATCTCCAGCTATTCTAAGAAGTAGACCCCAGAGGTGCCCAGAAACGTTTTTCCTTGATAAATGTTTTCTCATCAACATTGGCTCTCCACATTCCTCTGCTTCCACTCTGTAATTGGGGCAGCCGTGGCCTACTGGTTAGCGCTTCGGACTTGTAACCGGAGGGTTGCCGGTTCGAACCCCGACCAGTAGGCACGGCTGAAGTGCCATTGAGCAAGGCACCCCTAACCCCTCACTGCTCCCCGAGCGCCGCTGTTGTTGCAGGCAGCTCACTGCGCCAGGATTAGTGTGTGCTTCACCTCACTGTGTGTGTATTGTGTGCTGAGTGTGTTTTACTAATTCACGGATTGGGATAAATGGAGTAACCAAATTTCCCTCACGGGATCAAAGGAGTATATATACTTATACTTATATTAAAATGTCAAGATCTATTGAAAATCTTTTAAGTATTACCTTCTCACCCATTCAGATTTGTATTTATTTATTTTATTTTTTCTGTTAGGTTTAGCCCTGATTCTTATTCTCATCAGCTAGGACCTCTAATGAAATGAGGTATTAAATGAACTCTTTTTCACTGTAGGCCTACTAAGTCTTTGTAGTCTTTCTAACACTTTAAAGCACTGTATTCTACCTGTAACTTGGGAGCAAATAACTTCAGAGGACAGATCATTCATTGTGCAGTAAGACATGAATTAGTTTATCATGTCACCAACTAGGAAGTGGCATTTTTATTATTACTTGTTGATCAAAGAACCTTAAAAATATGCCTTTAGCAACAATGAATTTGATGTTGTCAGTGTCCTTTTAGCAACTAACTATGGTCAGAGACTTTCTAATGTGGAGACACAGCACTCAAAAAATACTCCATAGAAATGCATGGGGCTAGTTTGTCACGCCAATATGGCCGTTGTCTACACATATCCCACCCCTTCCTCGGCAAAACGTCGACATGTGAATACATTGAGCCAATCATATGGTGTGTTGTGAAGACATCGTGCCAATCATGTGTTGTGATCTCGCCGCTGGAGTAAGATTGGTGTCGCGAAGCCTTGCGCACGTGCAGTTCGACCCAAAGACTGTGCCCGATGAGTGCCCATAAAACGTTGGTATATGGCCGCCGAGTGGAGGGACTTGCCTAAAAGGACTTTGCTATGGTTTACAAGATTTGCAGATCACACCCAGATAACAAGAGGCTGGCGGACCACTGTCGGTCCATTGGGGGCATAGCTGGTGGTCCGCTGACATTTTGCTCATCGGTTCTCAGGCGGTCCACTGGCGGGTTGCAGACAAATTGCCTAATATCTTGCCACTATTGGTCTAACATCTTTTTCATTTGTTCAGTTACACTCCATATATCAATCAATCAATTTTAATAACTCCATATATCAATCAATCAATTTTAATAACGTTTTCTTAATATTCATGACAAGTTGGACCACAGAGATGGTGGTCCAACGGCGGATCACAAGTGGCACGCAACCTGCGGCATACCACCAGCGGTCCGCTATCTGCCAATCTGATTGTGCTATCTGGGACATTCTGTTTTTATTAACATTTTTCACGTGTTCCAACTTTTTTGCAACGCTGTAGTAAATTGTAATATTCCACATGCTTGTCCCATAATTACAGATAACCAATTTGATCATCAGATTTTGTATTATATTCCAACAATTTAATAGCTGTAATTTTTCAATAATATAAAAACATTTCAGTTTGCAGTCGCATGATGTCTATGTCTAGTTAGTCTGCAAAGTCGTTCCATAGTTGTTGGTCAGCTCATGTAACAGCAGCTGTGGCTCTTAGTAGGCTTTGCTGGCGTCCTGTGATGTATGTGTTGGAGCTTACTGCATAACAGGTGTTGATGTGGCTTCTAAAGGGAGAGGGCCACAATGACAGTAGCCATGATTACATGGACACTTTGAATCCTATTAGAAACGGAATTAATGGCATCAGTCAGATGCTGTATCTTCTCAATGAAAAGTAGGCAAATTTGGCTATTCCGATCAAAGATTCCAATGAAAAGTGCTCTAGATCACCTGATTGGAATAGAATGTACCCCATGTAAACAGACACTACACATTTTTCAATCGGAATGACAAACAAACTGTCCATGTAAACGTGACTGTTGGTTCTAACATCACTCTTGGGTACTTTTGGCCACCTAGTTATGTAACTCATGAGATCAGGGGAACGTGATTATTTTATATATATAGCCAGTCTGGTGCACTGTTAAATGACATCTTTCAACATCATCGATCAGGCGATAGAATACGTATAATCTGTTTGACACATATGGAACATATGAAAAAACATGCACTAATTACATCATAGTATTGATTTTCTTCATTATTTATGTCTCAGATGCATCATTTGGAGCATGGTAGTGTATGTGTGCCTGTGTGTGTGTGTGTGGGGTGGGGTGGGGGTGGGGGGGGGGGGTATGGTGGGCTCAGTGTAATGTGTCTGTGTGGCCTTGGACTACAGCTAGAGCACGCCTCTGTAGATTATGACATGACACAACAGCTGGTCAGTCCTTTGGCTTTTACTTACCTCATCTGGCAAGGACATGGGACAAACCAACAACACAACCCCCCCATGACGTCCCATATGCACACTGAGTTCTGTACTTGTGCACGTTATAAGTCAAACTATCATCAAGACGGAATTGACTGTTTTAATATATTTTGTTTCTGTGTTATTGTTTATCTGCAGAAATATAGCCTTATTATAGAAATATTTGCCTCTGCAGAGATCACTTGCAACAGACTGGCGTGAGTTGCTGAGAATGTGAAGATGGCAGCGGATCAGGTTTCCTTTCTGGAGCTTGCAAGCTAAACATGAACAGAACCCTGTGTGTGCTTGAGAGAAAGAGCTGTGTGCTTGAGAGAGAAGTATCAGAGTTTACAAGTAGGCTATGTAAAACAAAGAGAGGTTGAGCTGCAAATAGGCCTACAGTAGTTTAGCCAGCACTGAGGAGAAAGAACATTTGGTTACATCAGCAAGAACCGTCTGCATCAGGCCTAATAATCTAGCATTTCTGGAAAACTGATGTGACCATAGCATAGGTCTACATGCTTGAAAAATTGTTGAGCATGATAAAGTGTCCTAAAAGATTTATCATACTTTTCTGTTTCTGTGCTCACTCACCCACTCACATTTTGTCATCATTTTGTTCAGTTATGCATTAGACATAGTTTGATGGTGTTTTATTTTTCCCTTCCTCTATAATGTAAGGCCTATGTAAGTTATCATATTAGGCTATTTGTTTTATTTATCACAATTATTATACTATATTTATTGTTATTTAATTGTTACTGTAATCTCGGCTTCACTGAAAATGAGGACTAGGCTACCCTCAATGAACCTCCGAGAATAAATAAAGGTTGAATGAATGAATAAAAATGAATGTAGGCCTAATCTATGCCAGCTGTCTCTTTGGGTTTTTTGGCTTGCTTTGTTTTTGATTGTATTACTTTTCTATATTATTTAAATGGTTTCATTTTCAGAGTTAATTTATAGCCTAGTTTAGCCTAGTTATTTGGGGATGTGAGCATGATCATTTTTTTTGTGTGTGGAATCAACGACAGGCTACCCAGGCTGTGGGAATAGGCAATCAGCCTTACATGTTTGGGCATTTAGCAGAGAGGGTTAAAGCGGAGCAATCAAGGATCTTTGGCTATAGCCTAGCCTATAAAACTTATATTAGACTTCAACAGTATTGTCAAACATTTTTCATAAAATAATTGCTATAAATAGGCCTATGCTGCCTTCAGAATGTAGATCTAGCCACTCGTTTTGTGCCTAGAAGAGGAGCTGCAGAATCTCCTTTGGTTCCCAGGGTTCATTTCTGTCCGTCCCCTGCTGGACAAAGAAAATACATACATGAAGTAACATGGCCTTGACAACCAACACTGTTTCTAACAAACAAAGACAGGTAGTTAGTCATTCATTCATATAAGCTAGGCCACGGTATATCAGTAGTTTTGAACAAATGTGATTGCCAACGTTTCTACATTTGGCTACTGATACATTTCCAAAACTTCAACTTGGATTGTCGTTTGGCTAAGCTTATTTCGTTAAACGTTAACGTCACACGTATCGTATCCTAGCTGTTGTTGTTAGCTACGCCAGCATCATGAAGAACTTTACTACTGAGCGCTTAGGGGATGCATAGATGCTAGCCTGTTTTTGTTGCGTTAAACACAATCATGAATGCTATTGTGAGACAGCACTTGGATGGTTCCGATGGATACTCTCACGGAGACAACATCAATATATCGAATACGACGGTCGACCTCAAGAAGACAGACTTTCTCCGACAAGTTGGACATCTGCAAAAGCAGTAAGATAAATAGGCTTGCCTAGGCTACTTCGTGACATTACCCTAGCCTAATATAATATAATGTAAATCCCGTTGAGTAACATAGCAGTACTGTTTCAGGTTCGACAAGAATGATAAAGAGATATGGCTAAAAATCCACTGGAAGAATGGCCTCGAAGATTATTTCTCTGACGTTAAAGAGTTGGATGAAAGACTTCAACACGACCTCAACAATGAAAGTAAGTCTGTGATTCAGTGCCATTCAATGCCATCTTATCCCAACAGCAATCTATCTGTAATTAATAAAAGCCTAACGTTACGTCCTGAAATTTCTTAGGGTTGAGAGTGCAGCAACAACTTGTGAAATTGCGACATGGAGTTGTCCGGTTCCAGGGACAGCTCACTGATGTAAAGCCCTCTACGGAATGTAAGTTCGGATGATCCGAAGATATTTTCAAGTTCACTTTGAGCCTTTTTGGTGTAGGCTAGGCCTATTTGTCAGTCATCAAGCAGGTTCACCAAACGCATGTTAACATCGACATAATGTATGAAATACAATTCCATCAGAAATGGCAACAAAGCCCCAAATTTTTTTTTTAAATTTACAATATGTAAGCTTGAATTTTGTGTCTGTTGTTCATTTTCAGTGATTGAGAAACTGAAAGAGATCATGGCAGAGGTTGAAACTTCAATCAGCACCTTTAAAGAAGATCAGCATCAGAGGTTTGCCCACAAACTGCACACCTAAGGGAGTGATGTGTTGTTTTGTGACATGCTTTATAAAATTTTACATTTCCCCTGCAGCTTTGAAGAGCTGCTGAAAGAGGAGAGGGTCTGCTGGCAGGAACTCTCTGCCCTCGAGAAGAAGATGGAGGCCTGGCCCTTGGTTGACAAAACTAACCGTGTGCTACATGCCACTTCGTTAGGAAAGGTGCATGTTACCCAAATCCAGAATGATGCTCTCACTGAAGTGAAGGCCCTGGATACATATCTTCAGCAAACAGGGGGTCAATATGGTGGCTGGGATCAGTACGACCATCAGAGTTTTCTCCATGTATGGACCAAGTATGGTGGAAAACAGTCCTACATCAGAGAGGCCATGGCCTACCTGCCAGCCAGAAATCAAGAGGAGGTGCACCAACATGAAGCATGGTACCTGAAGCTCCAGGATCTGCAAGAGAGCAAAAAACAGGTAGCCTACTTTATGATGGGCCCTGGAAACAAAACCTGTCCATAACTTTTCATGATTTATCAGTGCAGACATTTTATTATTTACATTCTACTTTTACATTAAGCATTAAGCAGCAAGTTTTATCCAAAGTGACTAGCAAAATGAGGAATAAGATTCAAGCTACATTGCAAAGAATTACTATTACTAGGTTATGGGCAGTTATATAGGCACAAGATAGAGGTAACCATATGATCATACAATGACAGTCACTGTTAGAAAAAAGCTAGCAAAATATTTATTTAGATGAAGTAATAAAGGTAATTTCAGTTGTTTTGGACAAACACATCTGGTGAATATTGATACCATAACCGTAAAGTTGTATTGCCTTAAAGGAACACGCCAACATTTTGGGAAATTGGCTTATTCACCATCTCCCCCAGAGTTGATGCATGATGCATGATGCATACCCTTCTCATCTCTGGGCGTGCAGTAACTCAGTATGAAGCACTCATCATTAGCATAGCTTAGCATAGCTTATTGACGTGGGCAGTTCTAACTAGTGTAACGGCGTGGCCTCGTACACGCCACCACATAATGAGGGACAAGAAACAGTTGTAAAGAACAATAATGTATTAAGAAAAGTGCAATCAAACCAGGTCAATAATATGTGTCTAGGGTATGTTGGTGCAATGTCGTGCGTGTATGGATGTAGTGAGCGTCTAGTAAATCAGTATCAGAATGTTAGCTGTAAATGAAGAAAATTATCACTGAAGAATGATAGAGAGTGTCCGTGAAAGAAGGAAGTCAAATAGTGCCTACATGAAAGGAAAGAGTGCCCCACTGAAAGAGAGAGAGAAGCCCCTTTACAGCCCAACCCCTAAGTGCAGGTGAAAACAATAAGGCACTTAGGCCGCACAGGACACCTAGGCCTAGCACTGTTCATGCACTGACTGCACTAGACCCATGGGGGTCATGGCTTTCACCCAGGTGGGTGTCACACTAGCCTATCTCCCAAAAGTGACAAAATAACTCAAACATTGTTCTATTTACATGTTGTGATTAGTATAATTACTAGCCTGTGTGTACAATTTCAATTTCAATTGTAACAGTGATTTTATACATGACATATACATGCTTGGAACTTCTCATTCAAGGCACTGCTACCCAGCTAACACATAATGCTGCAGCGACATTGCCAGAAACTTGTCATCTGATCACCGCAACGTTACGCTCTGGCCACGTCCTTGCAGTATCACATCAACGTTGTACAGAGGATGTTGTCATTTGGTACTGCCTCCGCATATGACATGGTGTCAGAAGTGACCGATTTACCAACCGGTAAGTGAGAATGGCAAAGTTAGGACCTCCTGAGAAGTTCGATTTCACCCGTCCTGGTGAATGGCCGATGTGGCACCGTCGTTTTGATCGCTATCGAGTGGCAACGAAACTGGACCGTGACAGTGGCGAAGTACAGGTGAACACACTTCTGTATGCGATGGGAAAGGATGCAGAGGCTATCTACGAGTCGTTTGTATTGGACACCTTTGGAGACGACGATGAAGTAAGGCCTGAAATGAACTATGACATAGTGATTGAAAAGTTTCACGAGCATTTTGTGCCGAAGAGAAATGTGATACACGAGCGGGCGTGCTTTCATAAGCGTGTTCAAAAGCCCGGTGAGCCTGTGGAAGCTTTTATCAGAAGCTTGTATGAGTTAGCACAGTACTGCGAGTTTGGGAGGAACAAAGACGAGCAAATCAGGGATAGTCTCGTGATTGGCATCTCTGACACAGAAGTTTCAGAGAAGTTGCAGTTAGAGCCAGAACTGTCGCTTGTCGCTATTCAAATAACTTGTCAGAGTGAACAAATAAAACAGCAAAATGTGACCTTGCGCATTGGATGCTATGAGACAGAGAAGATGGCAATCCAATGGAAGGGATGGCGGGAAAGATAGATCGCAGTGGCAGAAAAGAGACGACAGCTGTGAGTTTGCTTGTTCGCGTTGCAACAGACGGCATGGGAACACACACCCCTGCCCAGCTAAAAATAAGAGATGCAACAAATGCAACAAATTAGGACACTTCCAAGCTGTTTGCCAAAGTAAAACACTAAAAGAAGTGAATGTCTGACAGTATAGACTCAGAGTACAGTGAAAATTCATGTACAGTGAATTTTTTGTTGGTGCTGTGATGGAGATCGCCAGACGTGATTGAGCAGCCTGACCCTGAAAATGAGTGGCTCGTGGAATTGGATATGAATGGCAGTACCGTGGAATTTAAAATAGACACTGGTGCAGATATCACAGTAATGTCACAGACTGCTTTCAATAGACTAGCACAGCGCCCGCAATTGGTCATGACTGGGCCAAAACCTTGCATTACTAGCCCAGGAGGTGAAGTACAATGTGTAGGCAGGTTCCTTGCTACAAGTCCATACAAGGGACAGCGTTATAAGTACTGGTTGACTGTCATAAAGGGGGTGTACTCATAATCTGCTGGGACGCAGTGTTGCTAAGCGAATGGGCCTGGTGATGAGAGTCAATGCCATTGCAGCTGATCTCCTGGGTGATGTGTTTGGGGACGTCGGACTATTCAAGTGTGAGCCAGTGAAGATCGAGTTGAAGCCTGATGCGGAGCCCTACTCCCTGATGATGCCGCATCGCATCCCGTTTCCGTTACTTCCAAAAGTTGAAGCTGAATTAAGGCGCATGCTGTCTCTGGGCATAATTGAGGAGGTCACAAACCCCACGGATTGGTGTGCCCCGATGGTTCCTGTCGAGAAGAAAAACAAAGATCAAGTAAGAGTGTGCGTAGACTTAAAACGTCTGAACAAAGCCATACGCCGCGAGAGGTACATTTTGCCCACTCTTGAAGATATAGCTCCAAAGCTGGCTGGAGCGAAAATATTCTCCACACTTGACGCGTCATGCGGATTCTGCGGGTCTCATCAACTACGTTGGGAGATTCCTGCCAGATCTCTCCACAAAGTTGCATCCGATCACTGATCTCGATCTGGCTCTGGAGTGAAGCACAAGAAAGAGCGTTTGAGTGTGTCAAAGCCATGCTGGTGTCAGCCCCTGCTCTGGCATACCACGAAGCCAACAGAAAGACTGTTGTAAGTGCAGACGTGAGCAGCTATGGCCTAGGAGCTGCGCTAATGCAAGAACATGAGGGTGAATTGAAGCCAGTGGCATTCTGTTCTCGTACTCTGTCAGAGGCCGAGAAAAGGTACTCACAAATTGAAAAGGAGTGCCTGGCGTGTGTGTGGGTCTGCGAGAGGTTTGCCCGCTACGTACAAGGCATGGACAGTTTTCACGTGCACACAGACCACAAACCTCTTGTGCCATACTTACGACTTAGACAAGGCTCCTCCCAGGTGTCAGAGGCTTCTCATGCGTCTTCTTCGTTTCAATGTGGTGGCCGAGCACATTCCGGGGAAGCAGCTTGTCATTGCCGACACGCTGTCCAGACAGCCTTTGTCTGAGGTTAATGATGGGGAGCTGTAGCACGAGGTACAGGCCTATGTGGAATCAGTTGTTGACAATGCCCCAGTCTCATCGCAAAGACTCAGAGAGATCCGCATGGCTACTCGGCATGACAGCGAGCTGCCACAGATCATAGCCTTTATCAGGAATAGGTGGCCACCCAAGTCACGGGTGCTTCTGTCTCTACAGCCTTATTTTTCTGCTAGGGCTCACCTCTCCGAAATAGATGGGCTAGTGCTTTATCAGGATAGGATCGTCATTCCAGCGGTGCTAAGATCTGCCATGCTGGAGTGGATTCACGAAGGACACCAGGGCCTAACCAGGTAGATAGATAGATAGATACTTTATTGATCCCCAGGTGCCGTGCGCGAGCAAGGATGTCAGTTTGGCGGCCACGCATCAGTGGTGAGATAACACAGAAAGTCTCGACATGCCGATTCTGCAGAACGGGCTGTTCAGACGGCCAAGCACATCCTGAAACAGCCCGATCCACATCTTGCTCTGTTATGTTACAGAGCTACCCCCAGTGCAGCGACTGGTGTGAGCCCAGCTCAGCTCATGACTGGGAGACATATCAGAACTACACTTCCCATGTGGGAAGAGAAGCTACAGCCTGCCCCTGTTGATAGACAGCTGGTTCAGGAAAGAGATGCACAGGCGAAGTCATCCTACCAGTTCTACTTTAACCGCCGCCACTCTGCATGTCCACTTCCACCACTCCATCAGGGTCAGGACGTCAGAGTCAAGATTGATGGGGAGAAGGGGTGAAAAACTCCTGCCAAAGTCATTGGCCGGTGCACAGAGCCCCGGTCTTATCTGGTGAAGATGGACAGCGGTGCAGTGCTGCGTCGCAATCGCCGACATCTACAGGCTGTGCCAGAGGCTTCAGATCTGCCTGACCAACAGGAGCTGCAGGCCGAGAGACCTACACCACTGCCAAGTGAGCTGTCTCCTGCAGCCAGTCCTGCCCTCAGCGACAAGCCACCAGACCAGACAGCTCCAGACCGCGCCATGGAGAATGCATCCCCACATACACCAACGCACGGTGGGCTACAGGTGACTTCCAGAGGCTGTGAGGTTAGACTCCTGTACAGGTATAGAGACACTTAGTTCAGGCCTGCCGTTTTACACTTGTTTGAAAAAAAAGATAGGTGGGTTTTGATGTGAAAGGACACATAGTTTGTACATGTTACTAAGTTGACAGTATTGACATTGTTATTGATGATTGTTTTGATATTGTTATTGATTGATTGTTTCGACTGTTTTTGCTGACATACAGTTATTATAAATGATCCTTTCTTGGGTTATGACATGGAACTGTGGGAAAAGACTGTATGGCTGTTGCCGAAGTAAAACACCCATGGACTGTTCGAACTGTTGAGAGTAATAGGAGCAGCAACTATTGAGGGCAGAATAATCCCTACGTTGCTGTGGATGGCGGGCAGCCTACCCCAAAATCCTAGTTATTGTGGTTTCACTATGTTATTGGAAATTATACCAGTTGTCCTAGGTAATTCATGAGATTCCTCAACAACTTAAGAGGGGGGGAATGTAGTGATATGTAAATGTATGGGCCACCGTAGTGGCACCCCTGTGATGTCATACGCACACGTTGAAATAAACCGGCAGTTCGATGAGTGCAACCTATATGGTAGTCACGCGTATTGCCTCCGCATATGACACTGGTCATCTGATAACGTAGCCAGTTTGTACTGTGGATAACATTACCACAATGTGCTATGATCTCTCGCAAAAGTCTTCATTTGGTGCCATGCATAAAGTTGGCACAATGTCGCGACCTGGTCGCCTGAAACATAGCAAGTTGGTACCGCGGATAACGTTACCACAATGTTGTGCGTGCTATGATCTCTAGCAAAAGTCTTCATTTGGTACCATGCGTAAAGTTGCTACAACGTTGCGACCAATGTGCTATCAAACTACGTTGCAGCAACAAATGAGCTACATGCTCTCTACGTAACTGAGTTAGATGGGTACTGCAGCTTTTCAGGTGCTGCTTGTAAATCAGTCCACCCAAGTAGCAGGGCTTTTTCTAAATGAGAACATAGTTCCAAGTTTGTATATGCTTATGAAATCACCAATTTGTAGCCAATATGTTGTAACTATACAGGTCACAACAGGTAAATGGGAATATAGTGGTGTTTTTGTCACTTTTGGGTACTATAGGCTAGTTTGGGTGCTATAGGCTGCCCACCTCAATGAACTATAATAAGCTAAGCTAACGGTGGGTTCTTCAGACTGAGTTACTGCAAGCAGAGAGAATGAGAAGGCGTGTTCCTTTAAAGGCTCCCTAAAGAGTTTTTAGCTTGAAATAACGTTTCCAAAATCATTTTGATGGCACATAAACTCTAAATAGGCCGAACGGCACTTCTGCCGCACACTGAGCTGGTCTTATAGCTTGTAAAACAGCCATAGCCCCCCCCCCCCCCCCCCATTGTATCAGAGCAAATCTTCTTTAGTGCTGCTTAATTTAGCCTTCATTTTTCTTTAGATTAGAAACAGATATCATAAATAGAGACAACCACTGAGGGAAAACTGAATGACTTAGTTAATAAACCTATATATGATGGATTTGTAATTGGAGTGTAAATATAGTATGTTGTGTTGTAAATTGTATTGCTGAAATGCATTGTTGCATTTGGGTTGTCAAGCAGTCCAAAAGTAGCCTGGTCCTACCAGACTCTTGTACATTTCATAATGTACAGGGAGTCTGGCCACTTTCCATTGCCAAGCGTTAACTTCCTTGAAGGCGGGTACTCTGTGGAAGTTTAAAACTATTGGATCTGCCCAGAGCCACTCTGGATCTGCCATAACCAATCGCTAATGTTTGGTCGTGACGTATGTCATGCTGAAACTAGCGCACAACCTCAATGTCATCGTTCTCAGCCACCGCCTCTGTTCGCTGATTGGACAGGTAAAATTTGGCCTGGGAAAACTCGCGAATATACCGAAATCCCAGACGACGTACTGAAGGAAAATGAAAATTGAGAGGAAATATGTAGGAGGGCGGAGCCAGGCTAGTCCAAAAGAGGGAATTGGAAAATCTTATTTAGTAAAGCATTTTGATGGTATCCATTTTGTTTCTTAGGCCATCCATAAGTGGAGGACAGAAAGACAGCGGGAGAGAGAGGAAAGTTTGCAGCAGAGACAAGAGCTAATGGACGCAGAGAGGAGAAAGAGGGAAGAGATGGCACAGGAGCGCCGCCGTCGGGCCGATGAAGAGCAGAAGGAGGCAGCCATTAGGCTTGAGATGTGGAGGAGCCAGCAGCAGCTCCAGCAGGAGCAAGAGAAGGAGCAGCGGCTCAAGGAGGAGGTACTCCGCAAGAGGAAGATCCAGGAGGAGCACAGGAGACAACAGGAGGTTAGGCTGGCTGTGAAGGCTTGTGTACAACAGAAAAAGGAGCAGGAGAAGCAACGGTTGGCAGAAAAGAAGACAAAGGAACAAGCAGAAATGGAGGAGAAGAGGAGAGCAGCAGCCCAACTCATCCCGCACTTTCAGGAAAGGGTTAGTAACGTGCTATGATGTCATGCCTTCTGTCAAATGAAGACAGTAGTCACTGTTTACCAGTTTAGATGAAATGAAGATACAGTAGCGCTCCCTAGATTTATTATGTGCAGCCTGTTAATCTAAAAACTGGACCTGAAACTGAAATCTCCAATTAGGGTTCCATAAAGATTTTTGGTGCTAATAAAATCTTTAACATACATATTACATTGGAAACAAAAATGCTAGACTAGCACATTTTCCAAAATGTTCAGATAAGTTAACTCTGGGTATAGATTTTTATTAAAAACCAGTTGGTCATAAACCTGTTATTGACAGAATTACATTGACATAAGCTTGTTTAATGAAGGATCTGCACAAGCTTAAAACACAGCTGTTGGAGAAACAACACAAAGAGGAGGAGCACCTGGAGAAGCAGAAGAGAATGGCCAAGGTTAAAGAAAAGGTATTGAAAAGCATTTGTCATCAGAGAGAACCACTGCCTCAACCAGTTCACATAATGTAGTTACCCTGTCCTAAAACACTGTCTAATGCCCTGAGTTCCTCAATGGTGGTTCATGATGGTGGCAAGACAAAGCTCCCATTTCACAGGAAGAAATATTGAGCAGCACAAAAAGGGGGGGCCCATGAAGGTTGGTGAGATGAGTCAAAAACAAATAAATCAGGTGTTTACATACAGTAGTCAAGTTTCCATTACAGGAACCGGAACTTGGTTTTATGGGACCGGGGCCATTTGTTTGCGTTTCCTTTAGACGAACCGCCCCGTAACACGACGTTCCGGGATCTTCTACGGGGCCGAACCGAGTACCTCCCTTGGGGCAGGCACTTTAGTGCAGCCCCGAAGAACTCGAGATCAGATCAGATTAGATTACATTAGGTTAGATGAACTTTATTGTCCCAGAAGGGAAATTTGTCTTGGGCATACAGTGCTACATACATAGCTGCTTAACATTCAACAACACACACCAGTTCAACACCACATACCACATAAAAGACAGCAGGAATAAAAGTAGAAAAGCATTTCCTGAAGGAAATACAGTGCATGAAAATGCAAAAATATGAGGTAAAATATCATACAGAGTAAAAACAAACTATATTGGTTGCTAGGTAGATGAGGTTTAATATAGTTGAAATGACTGAACAGTTAAATAGGTGGATAGTTTAAATGGTTAAATTATTTAGGTAGATAGTTGACGATAACTGACAGTTGGAATGGCTCTAATGTTTGCAAGCAGTTATGTTAACTATATTAACAAAGATAATAATGCTAACCAAGTTACTTATTTAATTTATCTAATGTTTTCTAGCAGTTTTTAAAAAAAATGCTAATAATGTTAATGCTGTTAACTATGCTAACAATGCTAACTATGTGACTTAGCTAACTTAGCTAATAATTTATAGCAGTTGTGCTAAAATACTAAGAATGCTAACATGTTAACCATGTGACTTAGCTATTCATATTTAGCAGTTATGCTAACTATGCTAACCATGTGACTTAGCTAACCTAGCTAATCATTTTAGCAGTTTCGTTAAAAATGCTAACAATGTTGACATGCTAACTATGTTAACCATGCTAACTAGCTACAGTGGGTAGGAGTCATAGTTGATGACAAGTGTTGACATAGTTGATGACAAGTTAAAAGTTGTTGATAGCTAGTTTAATAGATAGTTTAATAATAGTTTAAAAGTAGAATGTTTAAAAGTTGAATGTATATAGTTTAAAAGTTTAAAAGTTGAATGTAGATAGTTTAAAAGTTGTTGATAGACAGCTAGTTTAATAGATAGATAGTTTAATGATAGTTTAAAAGTAGACCGTTTAAAAGTTGAATGTAAAAAGTTCAGTAGTTTAATGGGTTACATTGTTTAACAGTGGATTATTGTAGTGAGGACTTTTATTTTGAAACAGTTTTGGGCAGAGGAAACAGTTGAATAGGATGTGTAGTCTTAATTAACCCAGATTGTATGCTTAAAGCCTGAGGCTGCAGGTGGCCTGAACACCTGCCATAGGATTCTAATTGCTTAATGGCCGTATTATGTCATAATCGGCAATGTTAAGTATAAGGGGATTTTTAAAAAGTTTTTCTTTAATAGTTTAAAAAGTATAAAAGTTTTAAAGTTGAAAAGACATAGCAGCTTGGTCCGTTTGAATACCTACGTTACAAAGTTTGAATGAAGTTTCTAATTTAAACTGTTCAAGAGAAATTGCGTACGGAAAAAGCGGTAAGCGGAATAATAATAACTAGAAATGCAATTCCAAGGAATTACCAGTGCATGAAAATGCTAAAGTTGTGATGTAAAATATCATACAGAGTAAAAACAAACTATATTGGTTGCTTGCTAACATGCTAACTATGCTAACCATGTGACTTAGCTAACCTAGCTAATCTTTTTTAGTAGTTATGCTAACCAGCATGCTAACTATGCTAACCATGTGACTTAGCTAACCTAGCTAATCATTTTTAGTTGTTATGCTAACTAGCATTTTAACAATGCTAACATGCTAACTATGCTAACCATGTGACATGAGCTAACCTAGCTAATCATTTTAGCAGTTTCGTTAAAAATGCTAACAATGTTAACATGCTAACTATGCTAACCATGCTAACTAGCTACAGTGGGTATTATGATGTCACATGCTAACCATGGACCCCCTATACTCAAAAATAAAATAACATTTTAAAATACATCACAAATTCTGAATAAATTATCAGCAGTAAAACCATCACTTGTAACGTTATTGCAGAAGATTTACAACATTGTAAAATACATCACAAAGCCTGAATAAATTATCAGCAGTAAAACCATTGTAGTAAAAATTATTTGTAAGAACATGCTGTATACAAATGTAATCCTAACTTCATCAGCCTGTCTCCCTCATATTTGCATTAACTGCTGTGCCTGGTAAAGACACGCCTCGACCATTTGCAAATCAAGTCTTTTGTCATGTACGACGGCCCAGCTTTTGTCTTATGCCAGACTTCACCATAGGTGGTCGGCGCCAATTAAGCACGCATATGACCGGGGCGTGTCTGAACTTTTCCACTGGAGCAGACAAAGAGCCTACTAACAGAATATAAGGCTATGACATCTCAGTTTGTGAGGTGACTTGAACAAGGCAACTTGTTTCACGTTCTCCTCCGAGCCGGCTTGTAATAAACCTGGGAGCGTCTCCCATTCTTAACACATCTCAGTTCGGTTTTGTTTCCACGTCATTTTTAATTCTCACCACACCATCACTAGTAAAAAAGTAGCTGCACAAGAAGTATGATAGCAGCACAATATGTTTACAATACTTATACCTTACCTAATAAGTAAACACTTACTTATTACTTACAATAAGCCAAGTGGACTTGTATTCAAATGAAGGAAGTTCAGAAATCACAGACTAAGTCCATAAATTCTCTCATTGACAAGACAACACCCCTCTTCAACTTAAGTAAACTGCAAATGGTTTCTAGTTAGGGCATTGGTTGGGCTAGAAATACCTGAACAACACACACAGCTTTTTGGCAGAGAAGCAGAAAAAAGTGCATCCAGTTTTGAAGCAAAATCAGACAATTAAGACAAACAAAATCACTAATGTGTCCATACAAGTGGGAAGAAACAGTGGCAAGATAATCTTTTACAATATAGGATACAAATAGGATATGGCAGATGTCCCATACAAGGGCATAGTTCACATTTTGTATGTGACAGTACAATATGATGTACATTTCTGGATTCTTTCAAATGTTGTCAAACAAGTTTGTGAGAGATGAATGGTTTCACGTGCATTTACTGACTGTAATGGTGAATTGTTAATTATTCAGGTTGAAGCACACATCACCAGAGATCAAGCTCGGGTCTGTAAACCCACCAAAGGATGGGAGGAGCATACCAAAAACATCGGACCAACAGGAGGAGGACCTGTCTATCAGATATTCCACAGGTATTTTAGGCTACTATGAACAGCTGATTGGATTAGTGTATCAGGATGTCTTAGCATATCAGAAATGAGACAATTAGACATAATAGTAATGATACTTAAACATGGATCAATCAACATGGATTGTACTGTATCTGTTAACATTTGCCTTTTTCCCTCCATTTCTCACCTTCAGGGCAGTTCCAAGCTGGAGACAAGGTTTATAGACTTCTGTTTTCATATTTTTCACAGACACAATAGCTACTAATCTAATTAAAATGAATTTCAGTTTAAAAGAGTGCATGTGTTTCATCAGTTTCAATTACATATTTAAACTATAGGAATGTAGATAGTTTAAAAGTTGTTGATAGACAGATAGTTTAATTAATGTAGATAGACAGTTTAAAAGTTTTTGATAAACAGATAGTTTAATGGATGTTGATAAGCAGATAGTTTATTGGATGTTGATACACATAGTTTAATGAATGTTGATAGTTTAAAAGTAGATAGTTTAAAAGTTGAATGTAGATTGTTTAATGGATGTTGATGGACAGGATGTTTAATGGATGTTGATAGGCAGATCATTTAATTGATGTTGATAGACAGATAGCTCAATGAATGTTGATAGACAGATAGTTAAAAAGTTGTTAAGACAGATAGTTTAGATACTGTAGATAGATACTTCATAGATAGATCCCCAAGGGGAAATTCAAGGTCTCAGTAGCATTCAGACATCACACACAACATGCACTTACAGCAGAAAAAGTAATATATGTACATATATAAATACTCCACTGTACAATAGAGACAGTAGAAGATAAACATGATACTAAAATACTAAATACTAAATATACTATATAAAGTAAATCAAATATCAACATAGTATGCTTAAGGATGATCAAGCATGACAGGGCAGGGACTGAGCCTGTAATTCAGTGTGCAGCTGAGGATCATCGCTGCCTTGTTGTCCCTGTCAAGGGTGCCATGGTCGTGGACCCCTCAACAGACACAAACAAGATGCAATATACAGTTGAAAGGGTGGGGATAGTAATATGAACATATAAGAGAATAATGTAGACAAGATAATATAACAAAACTTGTCAGTGCAAGAATAGGTTGAGGTAAAAGGGTTACAGCCATTGGTCAAGTATTGAGTATAAGGTATTAAGCATCAAGTACGGCCACAGACCAGGAGGGAGGGAGGGGTTGTGAAAATGTGCTAATATAGCATGTAAACAGACTATGCAGAGAAGTCTATCTCTCCTCTGCCGCTAGGGGCGCGTCTAGATTTCTAGGCTAATTTTTGCCATCACTTTGGCCTTGTTGATCCGCTGGTGCGCAGGGCCGTTTTACCACTTTGAACGTGTATTTCTTTCTGTGAACCCAACGCCGTGTCATCCATTATCCCTTACTTAAACTATCTGCCTATCAAAATCCATTAAACTGTCTATCAACATCCATTAAACTATCTGCCTATCAACATCCATTAAAAACTATCTACATATCAACATCCATTAAACTATATGTCTATCAACAACATTTATTAAATTATCTATCTATAAACATCCATTCAATTATATGGCTATCAACATCCATTAAACAATCTGCCTAGGAACATGCATTAAACATGCATTAGTGCATTAGCACTATTGTAAAGCAGAAGAGCCTGATCAGCTGGAGACTTCGCTCACTGTCATGCACAACTGACAGACTGAAGTCATTTGTCCCCAGGGCCATTGAACTGTTCAACGCTTCACAGAAAGAAATACACGTTCAAAGTGGTAAAACGGCCCTGCGCACCAGCGGATCAACAAGGCCAAAGTGATGGCAAAAATTAGCCTAGAAATCTAGACGCGCCCCTAGCGGCAGCAAATTATTATTGCCCTCGTACACCAGTGAATATATTTTCACATTTCTCAATTATATTGCACAGTCCATCTTTCTCCCCAGATATTAATATTGCACATTTCCCTAAAACTCATAGGACCCCCTAGCCTAGAAATCTAGACGCGCCTCTAGCGGCAGCACATTTGCTGCCGCTAGGGGCGCGTCTTACATTTGCTGCCAGGGCTAGTCTAGCAACTCTCCGTTGGCTTGTGAGCTCCAGAAATCGAAACTTAATCAGGCCAATGAAATCGTGTATAGAGACGTTAGGTGGGCTTAACATAATGATTGATGGCAGAGTTGCAACGGTTTGGCTTGAATTCCCTGCTACTTGAAAACAAATAAGATGGATGTTGCTGCTGGCGAACAGTGTGACACAAGTTAAGCTTTTATTAAGTTGGCAAACGTTTGAACTAGCCAACTAGCTCCCCTGGTGGGAAACGCATGGGACTCATAGCGCTGCCGCTGTCCTATTGCGTGCAGAGGGAATTTGAAAGACAACTGATTATCCCGCCCCTCGGACTGAGCACTGCGAACGGTGAGTGCCCAGACCCTACATTTTAATGTGGGTCTGGCTCGTCAGGCTAGGCAAAAATCGTTTCTGCCTGAAAACCTGAATTGCTGCTAAAAAGGTGTGGTCTGCAATCATTGTGGATACATGGAGAGGCTTGGTAGGTATTATATGAACCATTTTGAGAGGTTTCCATTGATTATTTAAAAAGGGTATGAATAATTTTGGACATGCCATTTTTCATAATTTAAAATAGATGAAAATGCTTCTTTTCCTGATCCCATGTTTCTAGATTAAATCAATATTTGCCAGGGGTATGAATAATTTTGTTCCTAACTGTATAATGGATGTTAATACACCACATAGTTTAATGCATGTTGATTGATTAAAAGTTGAATGTAGATCGTTTAAAAGTTGTTGATAGACAAATAGTTCAATGCATGTTAATAGACTAGTAGCTGAGCAGTTGACAGTTGGAACCAATGTTTTTTGTTAATCTCAAAAAGTATTAAGTTTACAAACTTTATTAAGTGCTTATTAGCTTGCCACCTTTCTTCAGCACCTCTAGAGCTTCCAGCTCAGAGATGAGTAGCTTTTGCTTCCCTGCTGCCCTTTCACTGAGATTTCAATCTGGGGACTGATAGACATGATAGAATTGCAGTAACATTCTTTAATATGTCAACATTGTATTAATGTTGACATCGTTTTGGACATGCTTTCCCCCGAAATGAGATACTCTATTTGGAAATACAGGATTCCTCCATGAGAGGGCAGCATTGTGTATTCACTGAAAGCCAAGAGTGCAAATAGGCATTTATTTAATTTACACTTTTTTCCATCGTACCACAGAGTGCAAGCTACAATTATTAGGTACAATTTAAGCATTCTTTCATATTCAAACAATTCTCTCGGCCATGTAGGACATTTTTAAAATCAAACATATGATGCAATATAAAATTATTTCTAAAATCAGTCAACCGCCTTTGTTTTACTGTATTTAATCGCCACCTAGAGAAATAACTCAAACTGACAATTACTGACTAAAAAGACATCAAATATAACAGTTTTGTAACGACAATCTAAGTCAAGCAGCTATAACAAAAAAAACTACACAAACAACAAATAACAAAACCAACTCAAACACCAAAACATATGATACAGACATGTAGGTTAATTATGATTGTCAATAAAAGCTCCTTCACATTCTCTTATCCATGTACCTGACCAAAATATGAAATACAAAATATGGTTAATATTAAACCATTTACAATGACTTATTCTCACATTATTGAGGAGAGTGGTCATGTGTACCTTCATAATACTATAAGGCTATATGTCTTTTTCCTCACCTGGGTTGTGTTACATAGAATGTCCTGCATTACTAAAAACATTTCTGTAACTATTCCATCACATTTTGCATAATGCATACATGATGTGTAAAACTTGTGCCTTAAACTATGCATGCATGCTTTTGTATCATTGTGTTAGTACCCATGTGTAAACAGAGGTGAGTGGGTGAACCACTGGACCATCTGAGATGCCTGAACTTGACAACCAATCTCCTAACTTTAAGGAGAGAGAATAAGCCAGAGAGCAAATACTGATTCATTAATTTAGGCATTAGCAAACACTACATTTCTGGGGTGAGTGAGTCGATATTTAAAATCTGCTGTATGGGAGAAATACAAAGCGTCAGGGGTGGAGCTAGACATCAGTGGTACGGGCACCAGTGTCCATGTGGAAAGGAAAGTCCCTCTTGGACGATGGCTGTGGCTGGGAGCAGTGGCGTTGCCGGGGCTGGGCCTCTGAGGGCTGGGTGAGGAGAGACGGCAGAGACACGAAAGGGCTGTCTTTCTCATTCTCTCGCTCTTTTCCTGACTCCTCCTTTTCCTTGCTCAGCCCCGGACATGCTGGCACAGGCGTCCAAGGCTGCCACGATGAAGTGACAGAGCACGACTTGACCAGAGATGGTTTACTCTTTCCTGCAATGGGAGGTGCCTGACTACAGCGGATACTAGGACGCGGAAAAAAGGGTTCCTGAGGGGGGAGGGAGGGGGGGGGGGGGGGGAGTGACGGGAGAAGTAACTCATTGTGCACAGTTGTCAATTCGGTCCAATTTTACTATAAACTGTACCTCAATTAACATGTATGATGTATGATCTCATCTAATCTGAATGAACATGGGGGCTCATGAACATGCTCCCAGAGTGTAGTGCTGTAGCTGCCTTGGCTACTAGCTGTTGGCTGTAGCAACTTGAGCTAGGTAAAAACAAACATAATTCCCCTTTAAGTTTTTTTACTGGAACCGAAAGCCAGGGTTTCCCTCACCTCAGGGTTAAAAAAACTCAGATTTTTAACAAAACGCACTACCTGGGAAAAGCCCCCCAATGTCATCTGATAATCCTTCTCCACACAAACAAAATTGAAAATTGAATTTAGTCAGGAGGTTGTTAAGTAAAAATACAGTCATCTGGATTAGGAAACCCCAGCAATTACCAGTTTCATTTCACTGAGTGCCTACTCATCATTTTGTAAAGCATTAAAAGAATCCCCATTCACACACAAACATGCCTTCTTACCTTAACTGGACCTCTGAAGTCTTGAATTTTCACTCCAATATCTTTGATCCATCCATGCATGTCTTCAGGAGTATTTGTCTATAGACATGAACAGACACCAAGAGAGAGAAAGAGAGAGAGGTTTACTATGGCTGATATTAAAGATTATCATTCTAGCTTGTTTATGACATTGTATGATTTGTATTTTGTAGGGTGGGTTGAGGGGTGTTCATTTGTGTTTCAGAATTTGCTGGTCTATAAAAGGTTAGCAGTGACAGCATGCTTGAAGAGCATTGAAGCATGCACACACACTTGATGAAACTTTTTAACAGTGTAAACAAAAATGTCAAGACAATTGCACATTTAATGTACTTAGCAGATATTCCAGCCAAGAGTACTATTTGATCTCCCTTCCATTTTAATTGTATTGATGTGTAAGTGCATGAGCAATTGTTGATCTATATAAATGCATCTATATAAATGAGAAAATGGCAAGCTCCTGGATTTTCCCTCACAATGAAGATGAATTCATCAATTGAATTCCCTGTTATTTTGATGCTGAAGATTTCATGAGTAGAGACACATATCTCATTTCTTGCACAACAATCTGTGTTGGGATTATGAAAAGCTGACAAGGGCCAATCTTTTTTTATTGTTGTTGGTATGTTGTTATTGTTGCAAAGGTTTGCTGTAAATACATTTCTGCATTTTTCCAACTGCAATTTCTGATGATCGCAGGCATTGGTACTACCGTTTACCATAATCAGTTTTGATTTTGTCATCCCCTCTCATCACTGATTGGCCTGACATTTTCTTTGTCTGAAGAAAACGTTAGTGATCCAGACTAGTATCTCCCTGAAAGGAGATCTAGGTGAGCGTGGCCAGACTATCTTAGCAGACTTCCTTAGCTGCACTGTGACATGACCGTGCTGACTGACTGCTGCACTGGGACTCAGCACATACATGCTAAATGGCTCCATGACGTGCAAATGTGCAGCTTCTGGACTCACATTTGTCTACTGTCTGTGATCTATTTATTCAGTCAACGGGCTGGGTAGCTAACAGACCTGAATGTAAAAGGTCCTTGCTGTGGTGATGATCTCAAAGAGGTTGTCCCGCATGAGAAGTTCCCTGCCATTGCAAAACACCAGGAAGAAAAACAAAATTAGACCAGATGTTCAGATCAGTTGGCAGAACTTTGTGACCTCATGGTTGAATGAGTGATTGTGTGTCTGTCTATGGTACATGTTATATGTGACTGTAACTGCAGTCATGGTTGTACTTGTGCATGTTGTATGTATCTATGTATATCTATGTCTGCCTATGCAAGGTGCTTGTTGACTGATAACCGGAACCATCAATATTCATGTTATTAAAAAAGAAAATATTGTCAAGAGTACTTGTGACACATTTAGCATTTCTTACCCGGATTTCACAAGACATTCATGAACCTTTGTTATATCCATTAAGCGGATACTTCGCAGGGGTTCTTTATCCTTTGAAAAAAAAGACACACAGTCAGAAAGGGCAAGAAATAAAGTGTATTTTACTGTTTATATTAAAATATGGTATGCATTAAGACTGACCCATCTGTGTCTCATAAGAACCTCACCGTTTCATGTTTAAAGTAGCTCACAGCTTGATCATCTAGTATGAAGAATCTTCTTTTCCAGCTCTTCCTCTGTAATAGTGAAGATGAACATGTTAATCCACACAATGGACTAATACAACATTTTTCTTATGAGCATTAGATTAGATTTTCATACCAAACCAAACTGTTATACAAAAACACACATAAACATACCACATTGCCTTGTTTGACACAGTAGCCACATCTCATAATGTTGGGGCGGGAATTCGGCAATCTCCTCAGACCCACATAAGTACCTTCACCCCCCAATCGATCACTGCTCCCATCATCACTTTCATTCTACAACACACACATGCACACAAGCATGCATACAGAGGCAAATCCATACAAAACATTTCAACTTGAAAAACATATGAGCATTAACAAAACCTCTTATACAAATCAACTGATGCAAAATATTCATATTTGCTAGTGTTGTCAGTTAAACGCGTTATTAACGGCGTTAACCCTATTTTAACGGCGTCAATTTTTTTATCGCGAGATTAACGTTCTTTTTGGTGTAACAAACTTTGTAGTTTTTTCACATGCTGTTGCAACAACTAGTAACGTTAGAACAACTACAACACCACACCGGATCTAGCTAGACCGGAAACTAAACAATATGCACTGACAAATGGAATGGAACTTTGTATGTGCTGCACGTAGGCCTACACGCCCCCTTTTAGGGGAAAGATGACTGATATAATGGAAACCTATGCTGCATAAAAGTGGGGAGCGAAAGGGGCTTATAGTGTACTTACTAAATCTTGAAACAAACGTGAATAAAAGGCACAAAATAAGGTTGGTGTAAGAGTTATCTGTGTGTTTATGGGAATGTGACCATGTTCCTATGTTTTGCTCTTAGTTTACTAACAGGAGTGTCACGAATGTATTGATAGGCACAGTCAAACTGCCCGTGGCTGACTATAATTAAGTTCAGCAAGCTTAACTTTACATGTCAGAACATCAACTAAACATAAGTCACACATTTATTCTATCACTTGTAATATGAACGTAGCCTTCATATTACATAATTTCATAGTACTTAAACGGCACCGACAATCGAAAAATCCAGTGGAAACTAGATGGCAGAAGTGTGTAGGCCAATCTGCCCACCAGCTTTTTCTACTTTGTCACCTACAGAGTTTGACAGGTACGATCTTTCAAAACGCCATGTTATTTCCCATAGACATTTGACGACCGAAGGTTGGATGGATACGGAAGTTAGGAGGCGGGACTTATTCTGGAGAGGTCTATGGGAAAGACAGCTAGTAATCACACGTTGACGTTACATCTAGTTATTAATTCACAGGACATTCAATCATTTTACTAACACGGCAGTTATGAAGAATTATGTTTATGTAACTTACTCATGTCGAAACTATGTACATTACTAACCTAATTCGTTTGCAATACCCCATGTATTGTACAAATTTTGCATGTAGCTACACTTACCATAATATCCCATGCAAAACGGTTAGCTTGCTAGCTAGCTAACTGTGGAACTTCAGTAAAAAAAATAAAAAAAAGTTTAAACGGCACCGACAATCAAAAAATCCAGTGGAAACTAGATGGCAGAAGTGTGTAGGCCAATCTGCCCACCAGCTTTTTCTACTTCGCTACCTACAGTGTTTTACCGGTATGATATTTCGAAACGCCAGGAAGTTGGATGGATACGGAAGTTACGGAGGCGGGACTTATTCTGGAGAGGTCTATTGGAATCAATGATATAATGTTAATGTTTTCCGCTAAAATGGGGCGTGATGCAGATTAAATGTATCTTTATGATGAAGCGCGTTAGTAGGCTACGTAAAGGCATGTTGCACACACTTGGTTGGGCTTACGAGCCGGCCAAAGAGTAGCAGGCGGACGCAGTTGTGTGCCGCCAAAGATTTTTTCACCGTCACTTGTTCTGTTATCAACATTCCTCTTTGGCTGAGCTATTTGCGATGCACTCTGCTTTCGACATTCATTTACATTAGTTTCCATTCTTTTCAATACAACTCCGCACACCAGCATCGCACTTTGCCGCCGTGTAAATCACGATTCAGTTATATTTGGTCGACGCTGCTCCATAAAATCCATTGTTCATCCAGTGTTTAAAAACTTCGGCGTTGATGTGTGTGGCAAGTGACAGTGCACCATAGACTGTAGGCCTATAAAATGGCAATGCACTCATGTTGATAAATGATAAAATATGTGATTAATCGTGATTAACTATAGGAATTCAGCGATTAATCGTGATTAAAAATTTTAATCATTTGACAGCACTAATATTTGCATATGGCAATTCAATGTTCTACAGCTAAATATACTGCTTTGACGGTTTCATTATTTCTCTTCTGTACATTACAGTGTTGCAACCACAGAACTTTGGAGTTTTTCTGATATTTGCTGTGGCATATAATTTCTTTTTACGATACATATTGATATGCTGCTACCAAAAATATAGATATTTTCACGGAAATATTCAATTACACATTTCATACTCTAAATGGACTTATCCACCAATTTAACTTCCAAGAGTCCCTACTCCATGCATATAAGCATCACAATGTGTTTAGAAACACTGTAATATGCATTTGAAAAATAAATATGTTAAAAAGGTATAGAGGCATATTTTTTGTCCATTTAAAAAATTTAGACTTAGATTTTTAAGAGGCTCTGAGCTAAAATTCTATTCACTGCATTTCACAATTGTGATGTATCGTAGATGAATGTTTTGCAATGTATTGAGTATTGCAGAATCCCTGAATCGTGATATTATTGTTATCACAGGCAAAGTATTATTATTTCCCTATATATGACACTCATGCATGGCCCATTTTGGAAACCATGTGTTTCTAACATTTGTCTGGGCCTATGTTAAAAAATCTCAACAACCTAAAGTGACTGTAATCAGTTTTGGTGTTAAGGTGTAATTCTTTCCTCTTTCATAGGTAAATAATCTTAAAATATAGTTCAAGGCAGTCCAATAAATCAACTAATAACCAGGGAATGCGCCACAATGACAAATTAATTCATGAAATGTGTATCAAACATCTAATAATGACAATGAATAAAAAAGCAGCATATGAGAAACACACCCTTCACATACATGATTGATGCCACACTCAGTACGTTTACATGCACAGTTACATTGGACAGAGATGGTTTTGTACATGGCTTTGTACATTTTTTATGTGCTGCACACTTCTTTTTACAAATGAGATCCACCATAGTCCTTGTGGGAAAATGGGGTCTTGCTCTGGCAGTCGCCCTGATGTCGTTTATTGTTACCGGCAAAGGTACCGCTCTGTTTACATTGTTGTCTTCTACCTCTAGGTCAAAGCCCAGTGTGGGAATTGTGGAGCATGCATAGACTTCATAGACCAATTTGAGTCCTATTGAGCATATACATGAAGGAGTTATTCGACTTTCAATCACATTATCTGGGTTTATTATACAGCTCTTCACAATGCTAGTAGAATGCTCCAATGACTTGAGTGGGATTTCCCAACGTTCTACAGTCAAATGTACCATTTGTACACTGTAGCCACTGAAACATATAATGACCGCTGTCAATGGCAACAGGTTTCGTGCTTCTAAATCATGTCTTTCATATCACTCCACAAGTAGGCTAGTCCGGTCACTCAAAAGTGAAAGCAGACGGTTGATCAGCTGTGTTCTAAAGAATGTTTGATTCAAGTTCAGCATGTGTTGCAAACTATTTGTTTACCAGCAAAAAGTCACGACGAAACGGTAACAAATAAATGTAAAGAGACATATCATGTGGAGTTTAAGCGGGATAATGTATAGAACGTTGGTCATCATCGGAAAAATAAGTCCCTTCACGACAAAGCCAGACCGGTTTGCCCTGTCGGGACTTATTTTCCCGATAATGACCGGCGTTCTATACATTATCCCTGACGTGTTACACCAACCATCAAAGAAAGACTAACATGTACAGTATACATGCATTCTAAAAGTCTGTTTTTAGTCAGACTAACACAATATTTTTTTTTTCTAGTGTCAGGTAAACGTACTGACTGACTGACACACACACACACACACAACTTTCCTCTCCCCTTCCTAACCCCCAGATATTTCACACCTGTGTAATTGGAGTGTGTACCACCACCCCTCCAACTATCTCAGCTTTGTAGGCCTGTGGTGCTGCAGACTGGCCCTTGCCTGCTACTTTGGTGGTATCTGAACTCTGGGATGCTTTAAGTACCTTAGGAACCTGAGAAGAACATTCCATTCATATTATTCACATCGTGCCATTAGCAATCATATTTGATCAAGGTGTTTTATAGAGCCCAATGGCTGGTACACAGCAAGCAAACAGGTGAAGAAGGCAGAGGAAAAACTGTCTTTAACAGGAACTAAGAAACTGAGAAAAAAACAGCATACATGGAAGGGATCCCTCTACTTGAGTACAGCCCAATGCAGAAGGAGAAAAGGGGGATGGCATTAGTTGAGGAATATAAATATTAGTTCACATGCAGCTCACATTCAGGCATACATACAGCTTGAGGACATGGCAGAGCCAGCAGAGAAAATATGGGCCATACAGCATAGTGGGGCTTACTGTACTCAACACATTATAATTATGTCAATGATGCCACTCAACAGTGTAGTGTGTGTAGAAGTCTGTTCAATGTAAGTAGAAAGTAGATATGCTCAGTAGAAAATAGATATTTACCGGTAGTTAGAAATGTATAGCAGTAAGCATAGAACAAGGGATAAGACAAGTGGATAGATTATGACAGCAACTTGCAGTGGAGACAGATGGATGGCTGACACCTGGTGGCACTGACATCTAGATAACAAATAATTAACCACATACAGTATTGAACATTACTCAATAATAGGGCAGCAACTAATTATTATTTTTAGTTGAGTAGTTGATTATTTTCTTGATTTAGTTTTTCATTATTATATGTGCCCTCTTATTTACTTACTTTTTTGTTTACTTGAATGTTATGTTTGTCTGTGGACTTAAAATTGGTAAAATATGTCTTGTCTTCACCGTGGGATAGTGAGAAACGTAATTTCGATCTCTTTGTATGTCTGGAACATGTGAAGAAATTGACAATAAAGCTGACTTTGACTTTGACTTTAATCAATTAGTTGTTTGATCGATAAAATGACAGAAAATGGTGAGAAAATATTGATCAGTGTTTGTTTACCAAAGCCCAAGATTATGCCCTAAAATGCCTTGCTTTGTCAATACTCGAATGATATTTAGTACACCGTCACAGAGTAAGTAAAGCAGAAAATATTCAAATTTAGGAAGCTGCAGTAAGAGAATTGTGGTATTTTCCTATAAAAAATACTACATAAACTGATTAAAAGGTGAACTATGCAGGTTTTTAGCTTAATTTACCTAAACTGAACATTAAAATGGTTATATATGGTTGAAATGGTTATATATGGTTATACTGAGTCATTGGAATGGTTATATGACTTTTTCCAGGTTGAATGGTGGCCGTCTTGCTTCCCCCTAGCGTCCGTGAGTGGAAAAAACAGCCTTGCCTCAGAGTCAGAAAGTCTCACGATGTAACAAATTGCTTTACGGCTCTACACACATACACGCCAGGCACCGGCTAGAACAAGGTAGAGATGGAGTTTCCCAGACATTCGTCATGGCAGAGCCAGAGAAAAGAAGCAGAAAGTGAGTAAATCATTGTCGGAGGAACAGGGAAAGAGGAAACGGCAGACTGACCGAGCGAGGAGTGTCGTAAAATATATACTCTGAAGCTGTAGGGGGAGCTCTGTAGAGAAAGCTACAAGCAAGCGAGACAACAGCGAAGAAATTGCCAAAACTGCATAGGGTCCCTTTAAATGTAAAATTGGTAAGTGATTAATTTAATTGAGCCCTACTCAACATCTTGTCTACTGCAATGGCAGTGAGGCCATTAATTTCAATTCAATTTCAATTTAATTTCACTTATAGAGCCCCAAAACATTACATGTCTCATGGTGCTTTACAGACTGTTAAACATGATGTCAAGAGGATCATACACTGGTTGTAACACTGAGATGCCCAGTCACAGGAATACCCGACATACCATACATGTCCTGTATTGTAGCGTTGCATTAAACATACGCATCTAAACACCTGAACTTCAGTAAAAACAGTAAGAATCTTGCACCCACACCATATGTTACTAAAAACAAGAAGTTCGTTGAATCAATTCCCTAGGTGAAGAAAGGGAGGAAGTGAGACACAGAAGGCAGTATGTAGTGTTTGTCTGTGTTTGTGTTACTTTCTTACTCACTGTGATTTTGGTGGCCTTATTGAGGGCAATAACCCATTCCTTCAGATCAACGGCATCATTTGCTTGTAAAAAGTAACGCCTGGACAGTGCGTTGATTACTACACAAGATACAGGTACAGGTGATAATGAAAGCGAGAGTAAAATGTTGTAGCATAGAAGTATAAACACCTGTGCAATAGGGTACTCACCAAAGCAGAACTCAGCTTTAGGTTTCTGTTTGGCTGCTGCTTCACTGACCTAAAACCAGAAACATTAGTGATTAGTGATGCAGAAAGCAGAATGCATTACTGTAGATAGGCTGCATCTATCAATTACTATGAAAGAATCATTACCTTGGAGATATAGCTCAGTCTTACACTCCCCACACATTCTGCTCCCTTGGGTAAGTTCTGCAATCAGCAGATCCAAAAGCAGTTGCAGATAAGTTCCTGACTATTAAGCAATAGGCCTGGGAATTTGTTTCCATCGAGTAATGTATGGATTGCCTGCATCTCTCTGTTTACCATTAGAGTGCATAAAAAACCCATACAGAAAAATAGCATATCCACATACAGCTTGAACATATTCCAGTATAATCACATCTATGTTAAATAAATATACCAGGTTATATCAGTATATGTCTATGTATTTATCAATACATTTCAAAATATGAGTAAATATTCAATATTGGCCACTTTATTATATTCTCTGCATATAATTAAATATATTCAGCATGGACTTTCATGCAAGACATCGATTTTTGGGTTCCACATGCTTACATTCTTGTACTATAGATTCAATAAATATATTGTAGCCATCTATTCGAATATAAGTTAGATGCAGCATATATGTGAATATATTTTTCCTTGTTTTTTTATATGGGAAGGGACACGAGTTTCATTCATCAACATCTTATGTATCTAAATATCTGAGATCTTGGCAGAATTGCAAGATTGTAATGTGATTAACGTTACCTGCGGATTGTCCATGTACCAGTAGAGGAAGTTGCTGCTTGTATCCAATATGAAGTATCGGCGGTAGAATTTGTCACTATTTTCATTTTCTTCTATATCTAGAAAACCACAGATACGATTCTGCCTGTCCAAATACGGCATCTCCCAGAGCTGCCAAAAACAGTGTCTGTTATCTTTCTTTTGCAAATTGAACTATAACCCACCTGTGACTGTTAATGTACTTAACCAGTCAACAGTTGTCCGGTGAGATAGGCTGTCTAATTCAGAAAACAATCTATACAATGTCCAGGCCTAGCCTATAGCCTAGGCTTGGTACGAGCTTCAAATAACCACAGATAGCCCAATAAATCTGATCAAGGTCGTCAATTTTCTGTTACGCACCTGTAGACTTTTCAGACATCAATCACATGTCTTTCGTGGCCTCAACTAAAAGCAAAAAAAGGATAGGATAGGCCTACTTTGCTACTGTGGGGAACAAAAGATAATGACTTGACATATTATAGGCTAAAACAGCAACCACGATAGCTACGCCATCCTAAAAAAAATGTGCCCTTCGCTAACTTCGCATCACGTTCAACCATGAAAACGGTGTAATAGACTAGGTCCACTTGACAAGTTAGGCTAGCCTCCTCTACTTCATAGCACAGACCGCTCGACCTGCCACACCTCAAGCAATGGATGTCGGGGGCAGACCTCAGCTGTAGAGCGCACTTAGGCTACTTACCGGTTGATATCGATATCACTTTAATTCACACGCTCAAAACGTTCGACCCCATATTTTCCGACGTTGTTTGTAATTTCGTTTACATGTCTGCACCGCGCAGCACTGTAGGCTTACGTAAAGTTTTTGAGTTTAGCCAGCAGATGTACTGCCTTTTCCGGGTTTGTTGTGTATTTAAAGCGAAACGCAGAGCCGGATGAGCGACAGCCTTTTTTTTCGCAAAAGGGGAAGTGTACATGAAAGCGCTAACTTCAAAAAAAAAAAAAAAAAAAAAAACACTAGCCTACCTCGGGGCGGAGAGAAATTCTGCGCTTTAAAATGATAGGCCTAGCCTATAGGACATCCAACAACAGCATCAAGCAGGAATTCCTAGTGCATAAGCCAGTGTCACCCATAGGCTAGGGGAGTTCACAATATTTTCTGAAATCTGTAGCTATCTTTAGACTTTCAATTGAAAATTAGGCCTGATTGAATTTCATGATAATTTTCACTTAGACTGCGCAGTATTTGCACGATGGCTGAGCATCAAACTTGGCACATGCACATTCTCTCCTCAAAATTAATCACGCTTGTCAATTTGTCTCCATCTTCTACTCTTGCAACTTTTGTGTATGTAAATATGTAAATGAGTGTGTGCTTGTGTGTCTGTTTGCCTTTGTGTATGTGTGCTTCTGTGTGTGTGTGTGTGTGTTTGTTTATGTGTGTGTGCAGGGGCGCCGCCAGGGTTGTATTCCATAGTACGCACCTTGGCCCAGGACGCTAATCCCCCCCCCCAAAAAAAGAACGGGTGCATGGCTACCCTACACATAGAGGTGTTTCAAGATTTTTACATTTCTGGGATGAGGGAGATTTCACCCCCGTGAATTTTTTTTTAATTCTGGCTGCTAAACACACAATTTTAACGCAATTTGGGTGGGACAGAAATACATTTACAGAGCAAGCAGCTCTGGCCATATCGGCTCTGGCTCACGTGACGTGAACAGTCGCTTTAAATGCATTATCGCTTCACTACCCAACACGCGAACAAGGGAAAGAAAAGAAAAGAAGAAACCAATGAGTCTAGGTCGCGATTTGCGATAGGCCTAGGCCTAAAGAAAAGACGGCTATGGTCACCTAACAATAAGGATTTCTTACACTGCTGTTTGGTTGTCTCAAAGACAACCATGAGATGATCCATACTCTAGCATCAACTGAATCTTATCAATCTTGAAACCCGAACTACGATGTTCCAAACAGAGTGACTAGGATGCAATTAATGCCTAATCTCACTGCCCTCAGCATAACGGCTAAGAACAGTGCGCCTTTTACTGTTAAACACCTGAATGTAACGTTGTGTTTTTAAGCGCCAGAACTGCTTATCATGTCGTGACAAAGTTTACACCAATCATTTTCTTCTATAGTATCCTTATGTTGAGATGTCTATTCTCTTTGCCCTAAACATAGGCTATCATTTGTGCGCGAAGCATGTTTCAATTAAGACATTACTACACAAGCTATTTTTATTGTTGTAATATTGAATGATTTTCATGAATAAAGCGTTGAAAAATTGTAGGCACAGTGCGTACAGGATTACATCTGGCGGCGCCACTGTGTGTGTGCGTGTGTGTGTGTTTATAGGTCTGTGTGTGTTTGCGTGTGCGCAGAGGCGATTCTAGAGTCTGTGGGGGCCCCAAGCAAAAATTCCAAGGGGGCCCTACCGACAAGTTTTATAACCATTATGTTATATCACCATTAGGTTTTTATGTTAAATAATAAAAATACAAAAAACGTATTATAAAAATTCTTATATTTTGTAATGTAGGCCCTATCTCACAAAATATAATTTTGAGTGCATGGTGTGACTTATAATGATTCTCTTTTGATTATCTAATGATTATCTTTTTACTGCATTGCCATGAAAAAAGTAGAAGCAAAAAAAGGGGTTTCTTTGTTGAACAAATTGGGATGCAATGTGAGCCTTGAATTGGATGCCATGCAGGAATTTGCTAGGATTTCAAAACCGGATTATGAACATGCTTTGCCACAAAAACAGACAACAATTCGTAAAAGTGGGGTAAGTCCAGTTATATGAAATTATTATTTTGCTGTCACTTTGTCTGTTTTATAACCCAGAAGGATGTACTTGATACGATAGCTCTGTGTCTCCTCTTTCATCTGATATGCTTGCCATATCTATGCGATCACGGGTTTGCGAGTAATTCAAAAGAGAGTAATGGGTGAGCAGGTGAACGCAGAGAAGTATAGAAATATGATGCAATTTGATTTAATTTCATGATTTTCATTTATTTTCATACTTGATCGTACAGACAAGTGCGCAGTCTCGTTGGAAAGCCCCACTTCTGCTCTGTCACGCAATAAAAGTTTATCTCGCTGCAATGAACAGTTCCGGAGCAATGTAACAAAGAAGAAAGGGTCTATTTTTGACGCACTTTGCGTCAATCGGGTTCTAACAAATTAACGCGTATGCTTGGTCCTTACTGCATCGCGATTAACATGTTATGGCTGACAGCCCTAATACAAACATAACGTTAACCATCTCCTTGCTTAACTAGTTGTAACTGCCGCTAGCTAGCTGAAGTTTACTGTTGTATAGATGTAGCAAACCATGTTCAATCTTTCTGCCAATTAAAATTAGCCTACTATAACTTCATTGAGTAGGCTAAATGCCAAAATCCGATGTTGATTCGTCATCACTGCACCCTCGATTGACGTTTACCACAGTTGCCTAAATATGTGCGGATTCTTTGAACTTTTTTGAACACAGATCCGCTGTTCATAAGACCATAGCATAGGGCCTATATATGCACGTACTGTTTGTACAACAGGGCAGGAGCACGCAAAATACATCATTCAATCTCTATGGACGAAATTCTCGCTTGACCCACAGGCAAATGCGCTGAGACCAGGTCGGGGGCCCCCTAGCGGCTCGGGGCTCCAAGCAGTTGCTTGGTTTGCCTGTTGACAAGGTGCGCCTCTGCGTGTGCGTGTGCGTGTGTGTGTGTGTGTGTGTGTGTGTGTGTGTGTGCGTGCGTGCGTGTATGTGTAGGCCTACATGTGTTTATGTGTGTGTGCGCATGTGAGTGTGTGCATGCTTGTAAGTCATACTGTACCTGTAAACCCTCCTGTTTTTCCGAGTTTCTCACCTTTTTTAACTTTTTTCTCGCTGTCTTCCCGTTTTAATATTTTCCCCTAAAATCTCCCGCTTTCATAACCACGCGTCGCTCACCTGGCTGCTGAACTTCAAAGAACCAGAGGGCCAGCTGGCTCGCTGGCTGGAGGCGCTCCAGGACTACGACATGGAGATTCGACACCGGGCGGGTCGCCTTCACGGCAACGCGGACACCCTGGAGGGAGGAGAGGAGCCTGGCCGCGGCTCAACCGGAGCCCGCTCGCTACAGGCTGCATCACCGCTGGCAGAGAGAGAGAGAGTCGCTGTTTTCAATGCTCACCAGCATCGCGCCAACGAGAGGGTCAACGCTCGCCAACAGCACGCCAGTGAGGGGGCCAACGCTCGCCAGCAGCACGCCAGCGAGAGACTCAACGCTCGCCAGCGCCGTGCCATCAAGAGAGCCACCGCTCGCCAGCTTCACGCCAGCAAGAGAGTCAACGCTCGCCAGCAGCACCCTGAGGTCGCCTCGCCGCCTTCCGCTACCAGCTACAGTGATCGAGAGACCGGAGACAACGCACCGCAGCCCAATGCCACAACGCAGCACTGCAGAGCGGCAGCTGGGGCCACGGACGCGCAGTCGCCGGTGGACGTGATGTCAAGGGACCTCACGAATAAGTGCAGAATTAATGGAGGTCTATGGAGCTGTACCCCTCAAATCCACTTTTCTCGGGATATAATTTTTTGCCCAGAAATTTGAATGTTACATGCAAAAGAGGGGACAGAGAAAATACACACCGCTGAGTATTATATTTTTTGAGTCACTTATTTGTTCTAAAAAGCCTTTCAAATACGTCAATGACGTCACTCATTAGCAGACAGCTAGTGTGTTGTGGGCAACAACGACCCAACCTGTAAGAAATCGAAAGGACGTAAGTACTCGTTCATTCAACTTTTGACCTATAATCCATAGTGAGCTTGCAGAAACCACAATCAAATCTTCGATTTTTCAACAACAACCAGGTGAAAAAGACAAATTTTGCCATCTAGCTCAATAGACCCCCATTGTTTTTGCACTTATTCGTGATCGCCCCTAGCGGAACTGCAACAGATTGCAGGTACAATGGAGTTAATTAGGGAGTGATCCGGCTCTCCGTAAACGGGCTCTGGTTGCCACAGGTCGCCAGAGCCCGTCTCGCGTTCAACGGATTCATTTGCATAAAGATGTACTTCGCCCAGTTTTTTGACGCTCGACATATTTTCAAATGGAATGCGACATGACAAAATGAAGTGAAGTGCTTGCACTTCACCACTCTAGTCCTATGGGTGACGTCAAGCGACTTTAAAGCGCACGCAAAACATTCCGGGAAGGCAGCGCTGCATTTGAAATAATGTTGCGAGTCAAAAAGCTGGCCGATGCCCATCTTTATGCAAATGAATCCGTTGAACGCGAGGCGACTATCCAATGAAAGCAGGAGGTTGTAGGTCCTTTGTTCTACCACAACAGTGCCTGTGAAACTTTGGTTCCGCTTACAAGACAAATAATGTTTTAACGATCTCTTCCACGACCACCTAGTAGTCCATAAAACAAACAAAACTAGAATTTGGATGAATATATTGACTGTTGGTGTTTCTGGTGAGGATTTGAGATTGCATTGAGTAGTTTAAATAAAACAAGATTTCGAAATGGCTTGCATAGTTTGTTTAGGCTATTACTGTGTTGTATACTGCCTGTACATGCCTAAAATTGTGGTCAATTTGTGAAAAAACACTTAAGATACGTTAAAACGAACTGAAAATGAGCTGCTAACTGACATTTTAAACTAGACGCCCACACACGACTGAATTAGGGGAGGCAGCGCGACCCCATGCGAATGTCGTGTCGTGGAAATGGATCGGTACTGTAACGGTTCGAATCCAGCTCGAGACTTCAGCTCGCCATCTCCGTTTATGACGCTGTCGCCCGGTCAGCGCGCGCATTCCCGATCGCAGGCCGGTTACGCGAACTCTGAGCCAGCCCGCCCCGTGTGCGATTTATTTGTAACTGTTTGTTTTCTGTTTTTTGTGCTTTTTACTGACATCATTCATATTAATCATTGATATAAATGACAATAGTCAGAGAAATAAAGTCCATTTTATGTAAAGGAAAATGGCGGACCTTGTCCTGCCTTGACCTGCACGCAATAACCACCACTGTACGGGACTCTAATGTATGCACAGCACGACGTTAAGCATCACCTGAGCCTTACGGCTCCCACACACAGCTGCGTGCATCGCGTTGCTGGAGACGCATCCCATTCACTTTAAATGGGCTCACGTGATCCGTTGCCGAACTGAATTGTGGGTCCGTCGTGTCGCGTTTCTCCCGCTGCTCACGTTGAGGAGTTCAGCTGTTGCTGCACCGACAGACGGCACCGGCCAATCAAGCCAATCTACGGACGGCACCAACCAATCACATTATGGTTTTACTTCAAGTCATTTGCATAGCTACCGTCGGGAACACCCACTGGAATGCGTTGACGGAACGCAGCTGTGTGTGGGAGCCGTAACCTCCTGGGACCATCATCTGCACGTTCGGGATCACCCCCTCATTCAACACAAGTAGCAGAAGGTATAGGCCTAACACAGTTACACTAACTGAGGAATCCATGATTTGAAGGATACTAGATTAGTAAGGCCCCACTTCTCTCTTAAAACAGCCTCAACTGTGATCACAAAGCACTATTCTGAAGACTTGAACATGAAAATCCCAAATAATCATCATTTGCAGCAATTAGTGTCAAAAAATAAATTACATAACAAGTAAACACTGCTTGTTTCCCTTAAAGCGTGGAAAACAGCAGAAACCCCATCAGAAGCTTTGTGACTGTTCATGGAGGAACTGAATAGAGGAGGAGACCACCTGCCACCTCTACTGCTGTCACTTGATGCAGGAGATAATGATGAGGAGCGGGATGGCACACTCATTTCTTTTTACAAACAACAGCGTGACAATTGCCAATGGGCTGCCCATTTTAATTGCTGCATCTTAGGTATTAGTTGACACATTACTTATTCGTGAGGAGTTTGAATTTGGAAATAGTTTGGAGTAGAAAAATAATTAGTACAGAAGATGACTTAAAATGAATTCCAGGGGATGATGCAGTTGGTGTTGGGGTGTTGAGGAACACACTGTCAGCAGCCATCTCGAAATTAAGAAATGGATTTAAGAACATGGGTTTGTACATTAAATTTGATACATGCAATTTAAACATAACCTGATGTATAACCAGATGTGACAGATGTGGATGGTATTGTAAACCAATTTCCTTGCTTGAACACTTGATTTTTTTTTTGTCAAATTGCCTCCTATTGCCTGATACATTTCAGTTAAGCATAATGATGTTATTCTACTTGTTTGCTTATCAACAAATGTTTAGGAAATGCAGGTGTAACTACAGTCTTTGAAGGGCAAAAAGACTATCTAGTTCCGAACTTGTGTGCAGCAGTGTTGGAGTGTGACCTGTTTGTGATGGCCGGAAGAATGGTTGGTCACTCCGCCATTCATGACGGTCCTACTCTATCAGGACTTAGTGTAGCTGTTGTAGATGCCCTTATACGTGGCACAAAGGAAATGGTCACCTCAAATAATAATAGATGGTTATATGTAATGTCCTAAAAGTACGTCGGTCAGACCAATACATTTTCCTAGCTGTAAGTGCCAAGATCATCATTTAGGTTATGTCCACAAACTGGTTTGTGCACTAATGATACTTTTGTTTAAGTTGCTGATATGAAGGATGAATGGACTGAAGAGGAGTCTGCCTGGGTGACCAAACTTTGTGTTGATATTTCCCAGAGCCAACGAAGGATACCAACAGGCTTCTTTTGTTCCAGCAGCTGCTCTCTCATGCTGTAAGTGTGTTTTTGTTTATGTTGGAGCATGTGCTTCCATTTCACAGATTAGTACAGAAATAACAAAAAAGTACTTTTCTCTGTGCTGGCCTTGCCCAGTTTGACAGCGTTGGCCAAGCTTTGGGATTGATACAGTCTGATTTCTCGCTTATCAAAGTCAAAGTCAAAGTCTGCTTTACTGTCAATTTCTTCACATGTCAAGACATACAAAGAGATCGAAATTACGTTTCCCACTATCCCACGGTGGAGACAAGACATTTTACCAATTAGGTCCACAGACAAAAACATAACATTCAATTAAAACAATATAAAAAAGTAAATAAGAAGGCACATACAGTGAAGAAATAAGAGCAGCAAAAAAATGGGTTGAAATTGTGCAATTGTTCCAGCTGAGTTCACTATGCGCTGCAGGGCTTTCCTGTTGTATTCAGTGCAGCTTCCGCCCCACACAGCGATACAGCTGGAGAGGATGCTCTCAATGGTGCCTCGGTAGAATATGGTCATGATGGCTGGTGGAGCACTTGCTCGCCTGAGTTTCCGCAGGAAGTACAGGCGGCGCTGAGCTTTCTTCGCCAGTGATGCAGTGTTGGTGGTCCAGGAGAGGTCTTCACTGATGTGCACCCCCAGGAATTTGGTGCTGCTCACTCTCTCCACCACAGCACCGTCGATGGTCAGTGGCAGGTGTTGGGTGTGACCTCTCCGGAAGTCAACAACAATCGCCTTGGTCTTGCTGACGTTCAGCAGGAGGTTGTTGTCTCTGCACCACGTGGTCAGAAGGTCGACCTCCATCCTGTATTGAGTCTCGTCGCCCTTGGTGATGAGACCCACCAGAGTTGTGTCGTCAGCAAATTTCACAATGTGGTTGTTGCTGTAGGTTGCAGTGCAGTCATGCGTCAGCAGGGTGAAGAGCAGCGGACTGAGCACGCAGCCTTGGGGGTCCCCCGTGCTCAGTGTGATGCTGCTTGAGATATTGTTGCCAACATGTACTACTTGAGGCCTCTGACAGAGGAAGTCCAGTAGCCAGTTGCAGAGGTAGGTAGTGAGTCCCAGTTTGTCAAGTTTGCAGATGAGTTGTTGTGGTATTATGGTGTTGAATGCAGAACTGAAGTCTATAAACAGCAATCTCACATATGAGTCTCTTTTTTCCAGGTGGGTGAGGGCTGGGTGAAGGGCAGAGCAGATTGCATCCTCTGTGGACCGTTTGGCTCGGTATGCAAACTGGAAGGGGTCCAGGGTGGGGGGGAGAATGGATTTGATGTGTGACATGACAAGCCACTCAAAACACTTCATGATGGGTGTCAGTGCCACGGGGCGGTAGTCATTGAAGCAGGATGGAGCAGTTTTCTTCGGCACAGGTATGATGGTGGCAGCTTTGAAACATGATGGGACGATGGCTTGCTTCAGGGAAGTGTTAAAGATGTCTGTGAAGACATCCTTAAGCTCCTCAGCGCAGTCCTTCAGCGCACGACCTGGGATGTTGTCTGGGCTTGCTGCTTTATGGGTGTTGATAGCAGCAAGTGTCCTCTTCACGCTGTCGGCAGAGAGGCACAGGGGCTGCTCGTGTGGAGGGGGAGGGGTCTTCTGTGGGCAAGTGCTGTTTTGTGCTTCAAAGCGAGCAAAGAAGCGGTTCAGGTTGTTGAGCAGAGGGATGTTGCTCTCACAGCTCTGTGGCGCGGGCTTGTAGTCCGTGATGGCCTGAATGCCCTGCCATAGGCTTTGTGCGTTCCTGCTGTCTTTGAAGTGGGTGGTTATCTTGTGAGTGTATTCCTTTTTTGCTTCCTTGATGCCACGGGACAGGTTGGCTCTCGCTGTTCTCATGCCAGCTTCATCCCCAGCTCTGTAGGCTTTGTCTCTGGCCCTCAGCAGCCTGAGGACATCCCCTGTCAGCCATGGCTTCCAGTTAGCCCGAGTGATGATATCTTTTGTGTGGGTCACATCATCAATGCACTTGGTGATGTAAGAGGTTACAGTGTCTGTATACTCCTCTATGTCTGTCTGGTTGTTGTACTGTAAGTGGCTGCCTGCTTAAACATTTCCCAGTCTGTTGTGTCTGTTATCCTTCTTACATGTATGTGCTGCTAACATGGACGACACCCAGTCGGTTGGTTCTGTGACTGGAGTTGACACCTTTGCTTTGCATGCGTTCAAGTTCAACTTTAACTCTTTCTTGCATTGCGACCGGGATACGGTGGGCCGGGGGGACCACAGGCTGTATGCTGGGATCCAAAGTCATGGAGTATGTAACTGGAAGTTCTCCTAACTTGTTGCTGAACAGGTATTTATACTGTATAAATGTCTGTGAGCTGAAGTCTGTGTTTCTCTCCACGCTGATCTGGTGGACGTCTGGACTCAACCCCCATGTGCATACATACACGAAATCCTAGCAGTGGTTGCACTGCTCTGTCTACAATGAAAAACGGCAATGGGTGGTTCTGCTCCTTTAAGCAGCATGGCAGTGTGGCGATGCCACTGGTCTCGATTCTGGTGCCTCCATAAGCAACAAGGCTAGCTGCTTTCTTCTGTGAATGTGCATTGTGACAAATCCTTAATCCTTTTCAATGGCTTTTAGATTCACCCAATCAACATGACGGTCAACTTCGACACCATCCACGTAAAACGTTCCATCTTCACATGTCCACGTTTTGAACTAAATTAGGGGGGAAATTAACTTTTCCCACGATATTCTCATTTTTTGGGACCCACCTGTAGTGTTGGCTAGTGTTGGCAGACCACCTTCTGCCACACCCCTGGGCGCAAGATTTAATAAACGTGGAGCGCATGGCGCAAAATCTGTCACTGACTGGGTGTAAGATAATAATAAGCTTTGAGTCACGCTTTGCGCCACATTGTGCCGCATTTCTGATCGCCAAAAAAGAGCTCAATATCTCTAAGTTCCTTTGAAGTTCCTACTTTGAAGTTGGCAAACTTTCAAAGAGATGTTATGTTGGTCTCTTATGTACAATCGCGATTTTCACCACACACTTATTTTATTTGGAATAATAAGGATATTACATATAAGAATAAAACATTATTCACACACCAACAAGAAAATTAGATCAATCCTTCATATAAGCCTCGTGTTTCTGTTCCCCCTTGCATCAGTTTTTGGAATAATACGTTTGAAAATATCATTTGGAAAAGATTTTGGTTTCTAAAAAAAGATTTCTTGATTACCAACAAAGTTGTTGAGGTCTCCCTCAAGATTGTTCATAAATGTTACCCTTGTAACTATCATCGGTGTAAATTTCATACTGGTATCAGAGGAATTCCCCTTTTGTTTGTAACCTAGAAACAATTGATCTTATTTTAATTGTATTTATTAATTAATTAACTATTTGGGGGGGGGGGGGGGGGGGGGGGCTTTTATTCAAGGATCATCTGGCTTGATTTTTCGAGCTATGTGAATACAAATACTTCCAAAGATTTTACTTTAACTTTAAAAAAAGATTTATTTTGGTGTCCCCAAAGTCCATATTTCAAAGTGATATTTCTAATAGGGACTTTAATCTGCTTCTTTTCCTAGCAAATTCTATCAATAGAAAACCTCTTTTTTGTATCTTTCTAAAGGACTTTAGCCAATGAACACTCAACATGCCCTTTAGCTATAAATACACGTCTACAATGTGCCATTTTTAAGCTTCTGAAATCCTCGTAAACCTCTTATTATGTATTGTCATTTTGCTTATTAAATGTATATTTTCTAAGTACTTGTACTTATTCTGTTGTTATTTTCACCAGCTTCTGCCTGTTTGTGTACTTGTACTGAAAATTACAATTATTAAAAAAAAAAGGTCAGCGTGGAACTATGGGGCTAAATGAGACAAGTGAGTCACAGATGCATTGTCCTGTCATAGACAGGAGTGAAGGAATGCATTGGCTATGCGTTCAGAGATTCATGGCTGAAATAACTGACTTTAATCAGGAAGTCATTAAGAAATTTGCTGAGTAATGTACTAAAGTAAACAGAAGACACAGTCACAGAGATGATGTTCAATCGGGTTGTAGATTTATTCAACTGTGTACATGAGAGAGGTGATTCACAAAAATATGCACAAGGTTTGCTTGTGTATCATGTCTGACTAGACAAGGGATTATTCTGAGGTTAATCTTGAAGATACCCAGAGTACCTTAAAGGAGAATTCCGGTGTGATATTGACCTAAAGTGTATTGAAACATGATACCGAGTGTGAACGTATGTCTCATAGCCCATCTCGGCTTGTCCCCTGCACTCCAAAATCTGGCGCTAGTTAGCCGATGCTACCAACAGCTTTTTCAATAGTGGTGCTTCGGCATCGGGCTAGCCATGCAAATAAATCGCTGTTTTACACCCATTTACGAGGCTCAATGTATCTCCACACTTCATTGGTAGACTTCCGAGGGCCCTGACATTTAAAACGAGACATTGAGAACTTTGAAAAAGCACTGGTAGTTTACTTACTGTCTGTATAAATTGTCTTGTATCTTCACAAAGTTTAGCGTTTGCAGCCATCTTGAATTTAGTCACGATAAGTCGAGCAACGAGTAAGAATGAACAGGTATGATAAGGGATCAGATTCCAAAAATGATTCCAACTGAATTATTTTTGGAATCTGATCCCTTATCAACCAGCGCCAGATTTTGGAGTGCAGGGGACAAGCCGAGATGGGCTATGAGACATACGTTCACACTCGGTATCATGTTTCAATACACTTTAGGTCAATATCACACCGGAATTCTCCTTTAAACAATAATCTACCTGGCACTGGTGACATTGGAATGCATTTTTTAGACCGAAAGCATGTCATCTTGTGGCCATGAAACATGTAATACCTATATTATACTGTACACTCTGTTGGAAATCTTGTAATTTTTTAACAGTTATTTCCTCATAATCCATGTCATAGATTAACTTCATTCTTAACATTTTGTTCCTTGGATGGGATGGTATTGATAAGGTATGTTTTGAATGGAATACTTACGAAAATGGCCATGGCTTTGCAACTGAGAGCTTAAAGGTGCTCTAAGCGATGCTGGGTAATGTCACTTCTGTTGACTTTCAAACAAAACAGAGAGCTAGCTCGCTACTTCCTCCCCCTCCCTCCCGTGCTGCTCCCATGCAATTGAAACTCTCCTAAACGCGCATCTCGTCTGTGATTTGCTGAAATAGTTTGTTATGTTTTTATGGGCTAGGTTTGTCCAGGTTGTTTTTGTTGCCGTTTTTGGAGCCTGGGCTGTCTGTTTTTTTACAGAGTATTCAGGACACAGACAGCTAGCGGTTGGTTAGGTGATATTTGCAGTAAGTGAAATAAAATGTTTAGCCTAAAAAACGTGTGGCATCGCTTAGAGCACCTTTAAATAAGATTTCTCCAACTTGGTAACATCGATATCTGTTTCTCTTGGTGTACATCTTAGTAGTAAATATAATGTATACTGCTCAAAAAATGAAGGGAACACTTAAATCACACATTGGATCAGTACTCTGACATTGTTTGGTGTTGAGGTGAAACTGTTATGAGGTGACTGTTTGATTTTGCTGTTAGGCTGTCAGACTGTCAGACATCCTCTGCGAGTAGTCTGAGAAAGGAGAAAAGGGTGGAAGTTTATAAAAAATGTGTTTTTTTCAACATATTTTTTGTGAGGTTCCATTATCAATGCCTATACAAGGATACAAGGAAGTTTATTGTCACATGTATATAGTTACTGGAAGTAAGAAATGCAGTGAAATTATGTCTGGTGTCAGCCTATTTGTGCATTTATGGGGTAAAAAATGCAGTAGAAGAGGGGTTAGTAGATTAAGTGGCAAGGGCTGCATAAGAAAGGTGGGGGATGATTGGTATGGGGGGGGGCACCAACAAGGAGCACCCAAGAGCAACAGGGGCAAGGAAAAACTCCCTTACCAAGGTAGAAACCTTGGGCAGATCCACGGCTCAAGGGGCTAACCCAACTGCCAGGGGTCTTGGTGTGTGTGTTGGGGGGATGACAGGGGAGATGGGATAGTGTGCTGTGTATGTGGGGAGAGGGCAGTGTGCAATATGATCTATCAATGGATACCTAAGACTGCCTGTCAATGGATACCTAAGAACTGACCGATAGCGTGACGCCAGTCCAGGACTATACATCACCAACAGAAGTTTCGTTTTTTCAGCAGAACAGGCAGTGAAGACCAATTAGCTGAATTTGACAAAAAGTGCATTGTATTGCAATCGTGGAATACACCTTAAAGTCTGCAGTCTAACAGAAACACCTCTGCCACTTGATGTGGGGCAGGTCTACAGATTTTCCCCAGTGTGCTTAAGCTCATGTTTTTTTAAATTTCCCTTTGTGGAAAACCTCTTGCCACATTGAGTGCAGTCAAACGGCCTCTCTCCTGTATGAATGCGCTGATGCGTTTTGAGATTTCCCTCATGAGTGAAGCTCTTCCCGCACTGAATGCAGTGGTACGGTCTCTCTCCTGTGTGAATGCGCTGGTGTATTTTGAGGTTGCCGATGTGAGTGAAACGCTTGCCGCACTGAGTGCAGTGGTACGGCCTCTCTCCCCTGTGGATGTTCTGGTGTGTCCTTAAACTTCCAAGTTGAGTGAAATTTTTGCCGCACTGAGAGCAGTGGTACGGTCTCTCTCCTGTGTGGAGCCGGTAGTGTCTTTTGAGACTATCCTCGCGATTGAAACTCTTCCCGCACTCGATGCAGTGATATGGTCTCTCTCCGGTGTGAGTGCGCTGGTGTTTGATGAGATTGCCCACATAGTGGAAGCTTTGGCCACACAAAACACAATGGTGCTGTCTCTGTGCAGAGTTAATGCGCTGGTGCACCTTGAGCTGGGAGCTGAAGCTTTTGTCAGATGGAGGATAGGAGAAACTTCGGCCTTCTTCTAGCTCTGTGGAAGAACTGGAGGAAGCAACGGTCTGCTGGGTCCAACTGGAAGTAGGGTTTTCCAAGGGGTCAGCAAAGGATGATGCACAAGGCCCTTTCCATTTCACCATAAAAAGACACGACACACAGAAACACATCAATGTCAGAGTTATTGGGTATGGTGTTTAGTGGTTCATAAACCAAACACAAAGGGGCAGAACCTTTACTATTGTGTCAGTGAATGGGCATTCAGCTATGTATGTGTATGAGTGTGGGGAAGAAGTAAGTAAGTAAGTAAGTTAATAAGTATGTGTGTATGTGTGTTTGGTGTTAGCTCTTACGGTTCTCAGACTGGTCTCCATCACTCTTCCATCTCCTCATCTCTTCCTCCATCCCTCGCTGTCCTTGTACTCTAGCCCAGTCCACCAGCCCCACCGACCCCCCACATAACTGGGCCAGAGACACGGGGTCGTCAGAGGGGAGGTCCATCTCCAACCGGAGGATTGGGGTCATGTTTGATTGGGCCTCTTCTTCCTAAAGCACATTAAAGAAAAACACTGGTGGAATTTAAAAACTGTAGTAATGAGCGAATTTTGTCAAGGGGAAATTTGGACAATTTGTAATCTGTCAAACATTCAAGCTTTAACTTTAACAGTGTTTCCCACCGCCAGTGGTGCACCGCCACAAATTCAACATTGACCACCACACAACTTGTCCTATTTAAATTCAGGACATTCAGTTAAGTTGTGCTGCTGTGCGAATGCAGCCTCTGCCCTTTCTCTCTCTCTCTCTCCTTCCAGACCCACCCCTCCTCTTCCCTTTCTCTCTCTCTCCTTCCAGACCCACCCCTCCTCTGCCCTCTCTCTCTCTCTCTCTCTCTCTCCTCTTCCAGACCCACCCCTCCTCTGCCCTTTCTCTCTCTCTCTCTCCTCTTCCAGACCCACCCCTCCTCTGCCTGCTCAGTGCTCACCAATTAAAATGCTATCGTGCAGGAATTGTTTTGATTTTTTTAGTCTATGGTTTGAAGACAACATGCTTAAACACCATCAAATCTGATTAGCATCATGACCATACTGCGCAAATCTACTCAAAACGGTTTGGGTTACTAGGGCTAATCATGCAGGATAGGTGTAGCTGTAGCTTATTTTGAACTTTCAGGACTCCTGTTTGCTCAATCCAGATCAACTCAACTCAAGAAGGCTTATCCCCAGAATATTAGGCTCTTAGTTTGAAATTTTCTCCAAAATAGAATAGACTCCAAATACTGTACCTCGATCAGTTCTGTTTTGATGTCTTCAGCTGCAGAGATGGTCTCTTCTGCTCCAGGGTCGGCTGTTTCTACTGCTGGAATAGAAAATATTCATATTTAGATAGATTTAAACGAACAGTTAAACTGCATAGTGAACACAGCTGGAAGGATTATTGGTGCTTCACTCCCCTCCCTGAAGGACATTTACACCACCCACCTCACCCGCAAGGCGACCAAAATTGTGAGTGATGCAAGTCACCCCGCTCACAATCTGTTTGATCTACTGCCCTCTGGGAAGAGGTACAGAAGCCTGCGCTCCCGCACTACCAGACTCACCAACAGCTTCATACACCAAGCTGTAAGGATGCTGAACTCTCTCCCTCCTCTCCCCCCTCCACCCTCAGCTACATAACATCCTGGACATTGGACCCACAATGGCCGCCTGCACTACTCCACTTGCACACTTGCACACTTTACAACTTGGTGTTGTTGTCCTGAAAACACAACACTTCTGCTGCTCTTACATAACTTGCACCACTATGCCACTTTCTTTCTTACTTAGGTCAAACAGAACTACCCAAGCCTTTTATTGGCCTGACTTTGCACTAGTATTTTTATTGACTGTCTATGCACAATTTCAACCAAATTTTGCTGCTCTTATTTTTTCATTATTATATGTGCCCTCTTATTTACTTATTTACTTGAATGTTATGTTATGTTTGTCTGTGGACCTAAATTGGTAAAATATGTCTTGTCTTCACCGTGGGATGGTGAGAAACGTAATTTTGATCTCTTTGTATGTCTGGAACATGTGAAGAAATTGACAATAAAGCTGACTTTGACTTTGACTTTGACTTTTATTATGATTTGCTAAGTCACATTCAAACTGTAAAACCCTTTGCAAACAAACACCTGCCACCACATTCCATTCGTTTAACTGCACCAAACAAAAATCAGAAAGAAAGGTGATTTATATCCATAAATTATTATTGCTTTTTAATGAAACCTTGGCAAGTATATGTACTAACCATTTTACATCATTATAGATTGGTTAGTCATGATATAGTTTATGATATTGTTGTGTAATACGGTCTCACAGAGAATAGCCACTTCTAATTAATGTGGGGAAATGATTCTGAGTGTTTCTGTGAGTCTGTGTGTGTGTGGGTGTGCATTCCTGTAAGTATGTGTCTGTGTTAGCACCTCTGTGTGTACGCGTGTGTGTGTTTGTGTGAGTGTGTGTGTGTGTGCATGTGCGTTACCAGACTGCCTATGCTCTCCATATCCATGATCATCAGAACCATGTGTATCTTCTTTTTCTTTAATCCCAGAAAGTGGACCCTCCAGCAGCTTCTGATCATCAAACAAGACTGTCGGACTCTCGCCATCAGAAGAGACCTGACCAACAGACCATTAGCAGGAGATAAAACCGTCAGGTGTGTATGTGTGTGTGTGTGTGTGTGTGTGTGTGTGTGTATGTGTGTGTGTGTTTACCTCAGCCTTGACCTTGCTCTCCCCACCCTCCAGCCATTCATTCCCGTCCTGGAATGTCCTAGAGGAGAAGTTTAAAGGTCAAATGGGTAAGAAAGACATTGGAAGTTTACCATCAGGAAAATCGATGAGTTTAGAGGGCCATTACAGCTGTTTTCCACTAGGGAGCTCTACTGAGCAAAAGATCCCCAAAGTAAATATTACCTTTTAACATGCATGTGTGTAGGTGTGGGTGTAACTGCGTATGGAGCCAATACATATAAAGAAGCACCAACATCAGAACAACAATGGCCTACAGTTTCTTGAAAGAATGCATAATGTTTCCCAATGTAATGAATAATAATAAGAAGAAGCACACATTATTTTGACAATGCACAATGATTTACAGTTATGACTTTTGTTTGACTTTAACACTTCACAGTTTACATGTGATTCTTAACATTACTGTATGGAATTGTGTGTGTGTGTGTGTATGTGATAGAGAGAGAGAGAGCGAGAGAAAGAGACCAAAGATGTCTGTGACTGTATGCATACCCATCTTTACACTGAAGTTTCTGGAGCTGCCGACGTAGGACCCTGAGTTCATTCCTTAGCAAAGCCACAGTCTGTATAAACACACACACACAATCACACATACATAATCACACATACACAATCACACAACAGACAAATACACTAGGCCTTCACTGTACTGAAACTGGCACACGTACATGCTCTCTCTCTCTCTCTCTCTCTCTCTCTCTCTCTCTCTCTCTCTCTCTCTCTCTCTCTCACACACACACACACACACACAGTGTTGGCATATATGCTTGAACATCCACACATCCACACACACATACATACTATATCACACAGACCTGGTTGGCTTGTGTGAGTGAGTTGTCTTTCGTCTCCAGGCGTTTCTGCAGCTCATCGGTCTGAAGTCTGAGCTGCCGGTTTGAATCCACTTGCTCTGTCAAGCTCCGACTAGCCTCCGCCTCCCTCTCCTCCAGACGACAGATCAGCACGCAGAGCTCCTGATTCCTCACTACTTCATGCTGACACACACACACACACACACACACACACACACAAAAGACATGTTCACTAGTTTGACCATCACCATGCTTGATTTAGAGCGCTAGTGTATGTATGGCTTGGTAGCTGGCCGTGGTGCTGAGATGCTAATAGGAAAGGGGGCGGTGCTAATCCTGGTCCCAGAATTTAAGAAAAACCATGTTAACAAGAAATTAACTCATTCCCACTGTACCTGGTGGACCACCTTCTGACCGGTACCCAGTGGTGAAAAAATACAGATTTTAAGACATATGAGAGATGAAACTGCCCATTGCTTATGCAAAAAGTGGTCAACATTGAGCAATTTTGGTATCAATACAACGTATTTAATTATATATTAATCTAAAGTTCAATTATGTTTTAAGCCATATTATTACATAGCATTAGGCCTAAACAAGTCATATATGTGTGTTCGATGAGGCTAGTCCATGGGCTAGTAGGGGTCAACCTGTACCCCCCTACTACTGAGCTTAATGGTATTTTCTTGAAGCCCTGGTCCCAAAGTTTTAGAAAAATCATGTTAACAAGAAATACTCTCATTCCCACTGTTTTTAGTACTTTCAAACATGTACCGAATTACATGTTAAGTTGGAACTATATACAGTACTTGAAATGTATGTATGTAGAGATAATTGTGTATTAATGATCATGCATTATACAGTAGCCTATTATGTACAACTGTCCCACACCCTAAAGATGCACAGAAGGATGTGTCACCCGAATCTGCCATGGTGGCTACAACAAGGCTCAATAAAGGCAAACATAGTGATTTTTTCCAAGATTATTATTATTACATTACATTTAGCAGACACTTCTTGACAAAAGTGACTTATGTCAGCTATCACATTGTCACATTGTCACAGCTATCACATAAGGGATCACATTGTCCCCGGAGCAACTTGGGGGCAATATCAACAAGCTTAACTGGCATGATGTCAGCATCAGTCCATTTAGGTACCATCGCTTCATTGTTATTAATCATCCAACCATGCCCTTGCACTGGATCTGGTATGTCAGGCTCATATTGCTAAAGCTGTTTCCATGAGCCAGAGGCCCATTTTGGGCCAATCGGTGCCAACTGAGGGCACCAAACTTTATTCTTATTTTCTGATAGCTATACGTGTGTCAATAACACAAAAATGCATGATAGACATCTGGGATTGTGGGGGTGAGAAATGCCAAAACCTATGTTCACAGTTCACATCTTGAGGGTATAAGGTTTCCGAAAATATATGGTGTAGGTGGTTAAATCAGTTTTCCCTTCATGGTACAGTGACAAGTCTATTTCTTGCTAACATGATTTTTCTTAAACTCTTGGAGCAGGGCAACAAGAAAACACCACTTCAGTAGTAGTGGGGTGGGGTGGGGCATGCATGTGGCCCTGTTACCTAGCTCACCATAGACTAGTGGCTAAGGAGCCGGGCTGAGCTAAGGTAAGGTTTTGTTGTGGGTTCAATTCCTGGCTTCCACTGTTGTGCCCTTGAGCAAGGAATGTAACCCCAAGTTGCTCTGGGAAGAATGGCCTTTGTAATATAACTGACAAAAGTCACTGTGGATAAAACCGTCTGCTAAATGAATACATGTAAATGTAAAGATTGTGTGTGTTATGATCACTTCACATCCTCTGTGGATAAAGGGCCATGTGAACTTAAAAGCTAAGAGTGAAATGGAGAATAAAGCAGAGAAGGTGGGATGGCTTGTTAGGCATGATGTTAGACAATTAAGGAAGGTTTATGTCTTTGAATACAGAAGTGGGGTGAGTGACAGCTGCCAGTCATCTTTGTGGGCTCCCTGAACTGTGTTTAGAAAACAATATTTATCATTCAATATCACACCAGTGATATGCTACTCAGACTCTGATGATTACCTTAACAATGGAGGTATATTGATTGTGGAGAGAGGATTTGTGAGGTTCTAGAGACGGGAAGATGGTAGAGATAACTATAGCCTATGTGTGTGCGTGTCCTCTTACCTGTAATACTTGTGTTATGAATTGAGTGGCTTTCTCCAGATTGATGCAGGCTTGCTTGTGATTCCTGTCCATTTGCTGGGCAATCTCGTCCATCTTCACACACACACACACACACACACACACACACACACACACACACACACACACACACACACACACACACACACACACCAAATAGTCGAATACTCAGTAACAAGGAATGCTCACAGATTTAGGTTTGATCATTGTCACTTGCGCTGACCAGAAAGAACAGCTTTAAACAATCTATGTAACATTTCAGCAAACCGGCATCCCACCCACCTCCTCTGTGTCGATTTCCCTCTGTCGGAGGAATCTTTTTTTTGCACTGTATTTTTGTTTCGTAGTAGTAGTAGCCACCGGTCATTTAAAATACTAACCTCAGGAAAGAAAGACGCCACCACATAGCCCACTTAGAGCTAGTCTCGTCCACCTCCTCCGCTACACAAAAATAAACTGAAGCTGACCGCAACTTTATTTTCTAAATATCTCGACGTTAATAACAACCACGATCCCTTCGCTTTTTCAGTTGATAGCATTTGCGTTTGTTTTGCTTGTTTTACGCGTATTTCTTCGGCTGTTTTTGCTTGCAGTTGTCACAAACTCATTTGGTACATGAGCGCCATCTGCTGACGTGGGGATGTGCAGCACACTCTACTGTCCCTGCGAAGGCAGGCAAGTTTTTGTCAGACGTCGAGTGGACCCTAAGCCCAAAAACAGAACATCTAGCAGGAGTAGCCTATCTGAAGCAAAGACCAGGAAGGTAGATTGTCAAACACATTCAATTCATCCAATCAAAATATACTGTCATACTGTCATGGTTGATACAGAACAAGTGGGTTACCCCAATAGTTCAGAATCACAAGCCCTGGAGAATCAGGTGCCATGACCTGAACTAAAATAGAAACAGGAAGGCCAGTGTTGCAAACAGCAGGCTTTAAATCGGCTTGAGGTCATTCCCAGAAACTCCACCTTCTCTTGTTTGTGAACTAATTTGTATGAACTTACATACACATAAGTTATATAACGACTTAATTATTACACTTAATTAATGAATGAAAATAAATGAATTAATGCGTGATAAGTTTGCATGCAAGGCCCTTATTTCATGATTGCTTCACATGCTGCCCCCCTCTGCAATTTGTGGGAGCAACATTAAGCGGTTGGAGGCAGGGTGGGGGTGGGGGTGGGGGGCAAAGAGGGGCGGGCAAAGGGGGCAGTTGGGAGAGTGTGCTTCCGTCTCGGCCAGGGCCACTTCCTCCAACAATGTGTAACCAAAAGGACCTTTGCTACAATGTCACAAATAAACTGTGGATCAAGAGAGCATGTGAAGATCACAGCTGAGTCAAAACTACTGAATTTGTTCTAAGTCATGGCAAACAATCCCAGGAAGGCTCTTATTTTCTTTTCCCTGACTTTGAATGCACTTCTGCTGGTTTCCACTGCTACTGGTAAGTTACTGCACAACCATGACACTCCATTTCAAGCTGGAAATGCATCTTAAAGACACATTAAATTATGATTGATTATGAAGCTTTGCAGTTGCTAACTCAACGAGAATATATCAGAGAAATATAGCTGATTTATTTCCCCAGCCCTGGCAGAAAAGGACAGAGAGCAAATAGCGGGCAGTTTATCAGAAACAGGAAAAACAGAAATATAAAGTACAACTGTAACCATATAAATCTAAATTCTGACAAGCAGAAAGCCGCTGGATAATGTGACGACTCCCTTTCCTCCCTCAGCCCAGTCTTGTGAGGGGAAGTGTGGCGAGAAGCTGGACACATGTTCGTGCCACTCGACGTGCGGGTCTCTGGCCACCTGCTGTGCAGACCTGAAGCACTTCTGCCTGGACATCTCTCCCCACTCAGGGTCCATGCTGGGAGGGACAGACTTCACTCTGCTCAATACAAAATTCCATCAAGGTGATACAGTACTCTGCAGGTGAGAATGCAGTCATATTCAATGGAAATTGACAGCTTGTCTGCCTTTGCTGTTGTTGCCCATCTGTAAAACATATCAGTGAGTTCCTACTGTACCAAAAATCCCTACCTTGCTGATGGATGAATAAGGGACACTATATTACTTATTACTTTATAATATATAATGTGTTTCTAAGATTGTTATTCAATCTTATACCGTATAAATAAAAAAAAAAGGGAGGTATGATGCAAGCATATAAATGGGTACTTTGACAGTGCATACCTGTTACAGTTTTACAAAAAATGGTTAATGATTATTTCCAAATGTGTTCGCATAACTGTAAGCATAATTTCCACAAACTATTTGAATGATGCATGAAAATGTCCCCTATTGAAATTCGGTAAACACCCATTTTACATTGATAATCGATTCAAAGTGTACCTAAGTTTTGTTAGCATTACCATATCCTCCTGAGAACCAAGAAAACAATTCAACAATTTTTTTTGTGTGATTTCCTTTCTATTTAGGATTAAAAAAAACATCTTACAATTTTTTTATTTTTTTTATTTTTTTTTTATTTTAAATTTTATAACATGTCCCCTGTGGTGGACAAAAGGACCGTTTTAGTATGAAAAGGTAGCCATGGAAATAGACAAAAATGGACAAATTATGCTTTTAGTGGTATTAAATTAAGGGTAAACTTAACCAAATATAAGGGAAAATGTTATTTATCCTTCTAGACTACTTTATTTGCCTTTTTGGACAGTTGTATTTCTTTTTTCTGGATTGTTCATTTCATTTTCATGTTTTTCTTCCATCTGCGATAATTCATTTTTTAGTCTTACTCTTCCTCGCTATCTTCTTGAGGCACAGGTTCATAGTCCTCAGCTCTGTTTCACTCACTCATCACCTGAGAGCTCCAAATCTGACCACCCCCTTATTCATCCTATACAAATGATCTCCTAAATTTCCCCAAAAAATCAAAATATTTTGGTCCTGGTGTCCATTATAATGGACATTCATAAAGTCACTATTATTTCAAAATGTAAATAACTTAACTTCTTTCAAAATTAATCATATGATTCCTGACATTTTCATTAACAAGACCATATATTGCCATCATAATGAATGCTTATTAAGAAGACACTATTTGACTTATCTCTCCTCCTTCCATAAAATGTGCTTGTTTTGATGTCAACCATTTTTGAGAACCAGGAAGAGGAGGTTCCCAGCAACCCAGCCAATCACATGATATATCATTAGAAAGCCCAGGATGTCCTCTTTAAAAGACCACATGAATTGATAGAATAGCTCAAAGGGGTAAAGGGGTATGCATCTAGAACGTATGTCCACTACAGAGGACATAGGTCTATGGAGGATAAGCTATAATTTCTATAACCCATCTACATATTTGAATAAGACTGCATTGAATTGTTGAATATTCTGATGGAATTTTCTATCAGATAACATGGTCTAAATTGCAGCGCCATGTTTGTCCCTTTCACTACTAGGTTTAAACCTTCAACTGAGACAGAGGGGTATGTGGACGAAGTTGGTGTTGGCCACTGCATTTCTCCCCTACTCTATGTAACTGGGTGGATCCCATTTGAGGTTTTAATCAATGGAGTTACCAAGGCATGGGGGACTTGGCTATCAGGTTGACACAAACATAATATTGCCTTTTTACAACTGACAGTTTCATGATGAAGTTGTAATGTCAAACTTCTTCTAACCTCATATTGACACAAATCAGTAGTTCTTGACAGTAATCATGTAGTTATATGAGAGCTATATGTAGTTATATTTAACATTTTTCTTTTTCTACATTCATCAGACTTACACTCCTGAAGAGATGCTTAATTAGACATGATTAGCAGCCGATAACTTTTCCTGTCTTGTTCTTTTCATGCAGTCCACCACAGCAAACTAGATGCAAAGTTTAAAATCACACTAGTCAATGCCACGCAATGGCAGTACTATGGCACGCCAAACATGGGAGGAACCCTGCGAATGACGTGGAACTCCTCTCTTATCAACGCTGAGAAGGTCAGCGTGGAACTATGGGGCTATAATGAGACAGGTGAGTCACAGACACGCTGCCCCTTTATAGCCACAGAGATCTTTTCACATGATGATTCTCACAATCACAAAGATTCAGGAGAGGCCGAATACATTGGACACGCTGTCCGTTGTAAAGAGTTTTTTCAACTGTGTACAATAGAGAGGCCACAGCAGGAATATGAACAAGTCTCGCTAATGTACAGTATCATGACAAGGACTGATTTTGAGCTTAAAGGAGAATTCAGGCGATTTGTCACATAGATCTCTGGTTCTCGAGGTCACCGCCGGTGCGAAAAACAAAAACAGTCGGTTCTACCTAGCTTGAGTTGCTGCAGCCAACACCTAGAGCTGCCAGGCAGCTACAGTGCTGCACTCTGGGGGCATGTTCATGAGCCCCCATGTTCATGCCACCAGAGTAGCTTTGCATGATTCTTATGTGATAGTCATACAGACAGAAAAAAAAGCAAAGCTAATTCAGTATTCTAAGTGACCTTCCTTTGCTACGCATGAGATACATATGAACATAACCATGTGTTTAGATGTTAGAAATAATCTTGTTTTACATGCCAAGTTTATGTTGAAGTTCCCACCACCACTCCACTGCTTGTTTGAGAGGTGGGGGTGAGGGGGGTATAATAGCATCACTATAATAGTGTCCTTTACAATGAGCCAAGGGTGGTCCAGGTTATAGCTTATAGCTTTACAACACTATTAAAGGTGCCATGTGTAAGAATTGAGGTAAGAATATCCAAAAAAAAAGAGCTACACACATCAAAAGAATGAGAAGAAATAAGGGTGATGATGTCATTAAAAAAATGACAAGGTATAGTGCTGCAGAGATATCATGCTAAATTACTAGCCACAGCCCGACAGGTGTCATAATACCAGTTTCGGCCATGGGAGGCGGTATGCGGGCAACATAACCGCCAGCCAAACTGCAATACGTGTTTCTTGGTTGTTACTCTAGGGTAGACCAACTCACTTTCTGGAGGTATACTGCCCCCATCTTTTATGGAATGTGGAGTATGAATTGATTTTTGGCGGACATTACACATGGCACCTTTAAAGGAAGAGCAGTTCAGGGTTCAGCATGCACTCTGTTGTAAAATATAGCCAACCTTCAATGGTGCACTTTAGTACAGGCAAGGCAAGGCAAGACATGTTTATTTATATAATACATTTCATACATAGAGGCAATTCAATTACATAGCTTTACACTTTACATAGTTTTACATTTTACATCTACAAGCATAGTATAACATAGTATAGTGCAGGGTCACACTTCACTTGGATAGTCCGTCCAGCAGTAATGCATTTAAAAAAAGTACATGATCTGCTCTTCAATCTGTTAAAATTTAATATGGCCACATAATACATTTATTAGCTAAATTTAAATTTTTAGTTTGCAGTTTGTATAGAAAAGTAGAGTGAAACCTAAGGCAGATTAGGTGTCTATCATGATACAGTCTTACAATATTAAATGCCAGTGAAAGTATCATATTCAAAATAGTCAGTCAGATTTTACAAAAAGTAATTAACATATACTTTGACAAATATAAGCAGCAGTGTGCAAAGGTGTCAAAGGTTAGGTTTTGGTGTGCAGCAATGCAATAGTGCTTGACATGAAAGTCAAGCTCTTGATGAGAGTTGCCATTGTTAAGGCATCAAGCAGCATATCTTCACTAAAATGTAGTAAGTACCTCCTCAATTAATATAAAAACTGAGTGATTATGATCACTTGCTACACTTACTGCAACATGTTATTGTATGGCCATGTAAGTATAAGCAGTAATGCAAAGGCAAAGCGCAGTATAGCCTATAAAACTACCAAATTTTGCCTAAATGTCAAAAAACAAAATGTTTTATATTCACCTCACTTTGATCTATCTAATGACACCCCTTGTTGTTACAGTTTTTTACAACTATTTACACACGTTTTCAAAACTCTGTGTCTATTTTAACTCCACACACAAAACCAACAATCGCTCACACAAAATGCAAAATGCCTCAAATCTCCAGCAAAATGACACACAACATTCAAAATGTCATAAACACATCTTTAAATCAAACATTCGCCTCACATTACAAACACTTTTGTCATAATGACATTTTGGATACATCATGTAGACACTGTTGCTCAAAAACTAACGCTCTTTCGTCTTTCATAGACTTTATGTATTTCCATACAAGAGTGAAAGTTACGGTATCTACAGAGAGAAGTTGAAATACACAGTAAAAATGCAATCAATTGAAACCAAAAAATAGTGATTTTTCCCAAATAATTTGCTGTTGCGAATACAGTATTTTACAGCCAACAAGAACAATGTTTCACAGTTTTTAAAAGGTCAGTAGTGGGAACTATTGCCTTCATGATTTCCTTTTAAAAGTTTCTTATGAGGAGATATCAATTATCAACAATGACAAGCCAGCTGGAACCTGTCACTCTCTCTCCTTCTCGTGACCGCAGACGCGTTCCCAATTAAATGGATCGCATAACGCTCACGTTAGGTCTGCTGCAAAGGAGATAACTAAGAGTAGGCCTATCATCTCTATTTAACATGACGTTTTGACATTGACATTGTAAACGTTCTCTAAGGAGAGTGAAAAGCAGTTTGCAGTAAAGCTAACCCACCCCTGGCTTAGAGTATTAGGCCTTTAGTATAGTATAGTATAGTATAGTATAGTATAGTATAGTATAATTCAGTGCATTATAATACAGTAAATTATAGTAATGTGTAGTATAGCAGATATAGACTATCCTGACAGAAATAATATACTGCAGACGTAGGTCTGATGGAGTTGTGCATTGACCTTTAGTAATGCATAAATACCTGCATCTATGCCAGTAGATGTAGTCTTATAAGCTTTGTTCTGACTGAATGTATTAGAGAGGTGGAGAGTAACGCCTTCTACCGCATTCAGGTGAGCAGTACAATGAGTCCTGGGCAGCTGAGTGGCAGTATCTGTACTCAGTGGGGAAGGCTGTCCCCAACACTGGGACCTTCAGCTTCGAGCCCAAACCAGCCACGGACCCCCACTGGAGATGGGAGATGGGGAGCATGAGGGTCAGCCCCAGCTCACCCACTGGCGGACAGAGGTAGGTCATTAGCTTGCCTCCTCCGCATGGAAATGACTTTAAGTCTAACAGTTTAGTCAGTGTGTGACATAGCCTCAAGGTTATCACAGATCAGTTGTATGAAGAGTAATTGTTCATACAAAACATTATTCATACTGTGCATTATGTTGGTTGGTTTGTGAGTATTTATTACTTCTGCATGCTTACTTAATAATGGCTGTTCTGCTTACTCTGTGCTCTAACACCTCATATAAAGATATATAAATCCAGAGACTTTCTAATGAGGAGACATAGCACTCAAAAAATCCTCCATAGAAATGCATGGGGCTAGTTTGTAACGCCAATATGGCCGTTGTCTACACATATCCCACCCCTTCCTCGGCAAAACATCGACATGTGAATACATTGAGCCAATCATGTGGTGTGATGTGAATACATTGAGCCAATCATATGGTGTGTTGTGAAGACATCTTCCCAATCATGTGTTGTGAACTCGCCGCTGGAGCAAAATTGGTGTGAAGACTTGCGCACGCGCATTTCTGCTGAATAGGATGCCCGATGAGTGCCCAAAAAACTTTGCTATATGGCCGCCAAGTGGAGGGACTTGCCTGAAAGGACTTTGATAAATCTAATATCTATAATGTAGTACAGTGGTAATTGAATCTAAAGTGCGTACCTACAGTACATTGAAACGTTAGTGTTTTGCTGCACTGTTCAGAAATAAAAAATAATCAACTTTAATATCTGTGTGCTCCGGTGATCCCCTTTCACTGCATGACCGGTCCTCTCCCGTGAAGCATTAGTTTGTCATCAGAACAAGTGCAGTGGAATTAGCATTTTTTACTAAAGTGCGTGCTCTTTGCTATTGTGATTGTGATGAGTAGTATATTCTGACAGGGATGTGAACGCCTTATGGAGTGGAGCTCACGCTCTAGCCTGGCACTTGGAGCAGGCCTTCAGGGCGGACTCAGCCAAGTGGGCCACAGCTAAGTGCCTGGCCTGGGACGCCATGGAGGAGCGTCTGCCCGACTTCCTGTCCGAGATCCCAGACTGCCCCTGCACACTCGCCCAGGCCAGGGCAGACACGGGCAGATTCCATGTACGTGGTACTATCTCAACGTACCATTCAGATAAACAGATAAAAAGATGTATATTCTATTCACATAGTGTGTTAATGGTGTAGGCGGCCATTCTAATCCAAGCACAAAAGCAGTGTCAAATCTAGTCAGTAATAATGCCTCATTATGTCTGATTTCATTTTAATTTAAGTCACCTGATGAATCCTCCTATTACCGGTAAGTGGCTTTGGAACGTTAAACAGATTTGTTCTGGTTTGAACAGACTGACTACGGCTGTGACATTGAGAAGGGGAGTAAGTGCACCTATCACCCAGGAAGTGTTCACTGTGTCAGAGCCATACAGGCCAGGTATGCTTTGCCATGACCCAAGAACATAGCACATTAAAGCATTACTGTCTCAAAAAATGTCCCTATTCACACATTGATAGGAAGTATTATTTAGGTGTCTTATTAAATACCTTTTCTTTATTGTTATGTATTTTATGTCCTAGCCCTAAGTATGGGGCAGGTCAGCAGTGTTGCTATGACAACACAGGTGCCCAGGTGTTGACAGGTGACTCCATCGGGGGCAGTACGCCTGACAGGGGGCACGACTGGGGTTCCCCGCCGTACGGAAACCCCCCGCGGATACCGGGCCTCTCGCACTGGAAGTACGATGTGCTCAGCTTCTACTATTGCTGCCTGTGGTCAGATAACTGCCAGTACTACTTCAAACACAGGCCTTCCAGTGACTGCAGGACCTACAAGCCTCCCAAAGCTGGTGAGAAACACATACATACTGTATAATGAGCTCAAAAGCTGAGCCTGTCACTATTAATGATAAATATCGACAGAAACCACAAGAATATTACTCTAGAACTGCAAGCACATTTCAGCACACATGACAGGCAGGGTGAGAACTGCCCCCTTCCCCGAGTAACAGTCGGGGAAGGGGGCATCTTTATTAATCATATTTGCCTCTGAATCAGTTAAGTATTCCAGATGACCTGTAGTCCTGGTTTGTAAAACTGAGGTCTTCTTCTGACCTTCACCTCCGTACAGGCACTGTGCTCGGTGACCCTCATTTCATAACATTTGGCGGCGGCGCCTACACCTTCAACGGCAGAGGGGAGTACTACCTGCTGTCTTCCCCAGACAAAGGCCTGTTTGTTCAGGGCAGGACGGAGCCGGTGAAACTGGAGAACGGTGGGTCCCTCTCGCTCCAGTCAAAGAGGTGGGAGTTTTCCCGTAAGCCCCACATCTCTCTGGGGGCCCTGGGTCCTTTGTGTGGCCGCTGTGTAAGCCATAAGAGTCCCCAGTGAAAGACCAGAGAGATTGGAGTTGGGGTTGGTGGTGGGTGGGGGGAATTAAGCTCATAGTTGTGTTACACAATAGCAAATGCTCTGTGATAGTCATGGGAGAGATGAGTTAGTCCTGTAGACACAAGATGTGTTTTCATCCTGTTGTTTTTCAAGGGTTGAAGCTTAATGAACAACCATGACATAATTTATTTATCCTGACCGAATAAGCCTTTGTTGTAGCCAGAAGCCAGACAAAGTGTATGACTGAATAATACGTGTATAACTGAATGTTAGTGTGAATGTAAAATGCATAGGGCTTACATATTAAATTAATTGTATATAAATATAGATAGATATTAAATGTAATATCATCAGTAATAAGTGCAGATTTTTTCAGAGTGGTGTTAACTTTGCAGAGTAGTTTTAGTAGTAGACCTAGTAGTTTTTTTTGTCACTTCAACTGAAATTTGCGTGAGATGACATAGAAAGCAGTCTACATCAGTTTTATTGGGAACCCTGCCTTGTTAAAGGAGAATTCCGGTGTGATATTGACCTAAAGTGTGTTGAAACATGATACCGAGTGTGAACGTATGTCTCATAGCCCATCTCGGCTTGTCCCCTGCACTCCAAAATCTGGTGCTAGTTAGCCGATGCTACCAACAGCTTTTTCAATGGTGGTGCTTCGGCATCGGGCTAGCCATGCAAATAAATCACTGTTTTACACCATTTATGAGGCTCAATGTATCTACACACTTCATTGGTAGACTTCCGAGGGCCCTGACATTTAAAACGAGACATTGAGAACTTTGAAAAAGCACTGGTAGTTTACTTACAAGACAGTATCTTCACGAAGTTTAGCGTTTGCAGCCATCTTGAATTTAGTCACGATAAGTCGAGCGACAAGTAAGAATGAACAGGTATGATAAGGGATCAGATTCCAAAAATAATTCTGTGGAAATGCATGGAAAAAGCTGTTGGTAGCATCGGCTAACTAGCGCCAGATTTTGGAGTGCAGGGGACAAGCCGAGATGGGCTATGAGACATACGTTCACACTCAGTATCGTGTTTCAACACACTTTAGGTCTATATCACACCGGAATTCTCCTTTAAGGCCTATAGTGTGTGTAGTGTATACAGATGTATTGTATTTTTCCTCTCAGGTTCCCTAGTCCAGGCCACCAGACTCTCCTCTGTGGCCATGAGGGAGAACAGCTCTGATGTCATTGAGGTGCGACTCGCCACGCGTGCTAACACCTTGGAGGTACTGAGGAACCAGCAGGTTCTCTCTTTCTCAGAGCAGAGCTGGATGGACCTCCAAGGTGAGAACACGGAACCCTGATTTATAGACCCAGACTTTACATGCTAACTATGCTTACACATGGGATTGCACTAAGTAGCTAATGCTAATGCTAACACGTGTCAACATGTACGTCCAATTAAGGGCAGGATTTGGTATAGGTCAGTGTAACATGGCAATACTGTAAACACTTACATGATGACATATACCTGAAGGAAACCTCACATCTGATTTGTTCGGTTCTAGGTGTATTTGTGTTCTCCTCCATGGTGGAGAACGTGACCGTGATGTTCCCCTCAGGGGCGGGGGTGGAAGTGCGGGCCCGAGAGGGCGCCATGGCGACCACCGTGCTCCTGCCCCTGGAGTTCACCAACCACACGCGAGGCCTTCTGGGTAGCATGACCGATGAGCTCGATGATGTCCTCGTCTCCAGTGATGAAGAGCGTTTCGATGCCAGTCAGAGCACACCTGAGGATCTCTTTCATTTTGGCTCAACCTGTGAGTATACCAGCAAGTCATACAAGTCATGCTCTACTGCAACCAAACTCAGTGGGTTGGAGTCACAAAGTCAAGAAACAAAGCCAACGATTTCAATTATATGTATGAGATTAACTCCGTATATGAATCCCATGTGTTCCTGGACTCAGGCAGTAGGGAGAGTAGAGCATGATGAGAGGAAACGGACCCAGTAAAAGAATATGGTACACTTCAAAACAGTGTGTCAACCCTCTTTAGGGACTTGTGTCATTCATACTTCTGATAATATTCAGTCATGAGATCACGGTAAATAGGCCTACAAAGGATGTATAGCAATGCGGCAATGCTTGAGGCCGAATCCAAACCTCTGTTTAGTATTTCCATGTTGCAATTTCCTCAAAGCAGTATTTTTTTGTGGCAATCTGTTGTCAATTACAGCTGTTTTTATTGGCCATCATAAATATCTCAGCTCGTTTAGACGCGAGAGTGATAAGAGGTGTCCAGAATCACTCCCGGAGTGTGAACGGCGCCTTAATTTTGTCATTCCTCATCACTGGGAGGATTTGCCTGACAGCCATCGATACCAGAAAACACATGTTTAGAGTTAGATGAGCACACACACGACAGAGAGAGAGAGAGAGAGAGAGGATCCTCTGGGTTCCCTCCTCAGCCTCGGAGATTGTTATTGTATCTTTTAATCTGTCTCAAATGCTCCGGCGGGGGAAACGTAGAAGCATGTGTTTGGGACCTTTTACAGTCAGTCACAGAGACCAGCTAGCACTGGTTCAGATTAGGTTAGATCAAAAACACAGCCCCTTTTAATCATCCCCTTTTACAGTCATTCTGATTTGTGGAACATGCCGTTGGTTGGTATTCTAAAACATTTTTGTCCATTGAGGTATTTACTTGTCAAAATGCATCTGCTATGAGGCCTTGACAGTGTTTGATCCTCACATCAGCTAGCACCGTTCTGTGGTGAGGTGGTTAGGGTACATGGATTTAATCTGGAGACTCAGATCTGAGAGGCTCAAACCTGTAGGGATGGCTTTTTTCTTACTTCACCAGAGTATCATCATTCCTCTGTCCTTACAGTACATACAGCCCACTTCAGCCCACTTCAGGCGTATTTGTTTCGCAATGTGCGTGTAAAATTATTGCAAGGTATGTACAAATAGGCCACAATGATGTAAAAGCGCAAACTGCCTGTCGCGGGGGCTGAACATGGTTAATTGCGTTTTTCGTGTCATGCATGCATTCATGGGAGGATCCAGGGGAAAGTGGGAGTTTAGCGTAAAAAGATGGGAGGGGAAGCGCAAAAAGCGCCTAATTATGTATTCTGCGGTATGTACAAAGACTGCTCCTGAAAGCGCACGTCTATTCTGCCCTGCCACACGTATTTCATTACTTTGTGGTAATGTCTGAAGTTCTGAAGTAAGGATGTGGACTATAATGAAAAAACTTATGTTGATTGTTATATGAAAACCTTGTGTCCAACCCTTCATTGTAACCAATTGAACACTAATTGACACCTGTTTTGTAACCTAATTATGTGTCAGGTGGGAGCAATTAAGCTTCCCCTTTAAAAGGCAAGGTACTTACCTGTTATTTTACACGTGACTTGAGGAAGGCCGACAGGCCGAAACGCCGAAATGTTGTCACTTTAGTCACATTAAAGACTTATATGTGTAACTCGGGAGTGTGCGGCACTTCTCTCCTTTTGCAAATGTCTGAAGTTCTACCATGGACTCTGTAACATTTTTTGTGGAAAACATGCCTTGGTTACCTTGTTTCAAACCATTCTAGCATGGTATTGAAAGCCTGCATGAAGACTCAGCTCGATTTGCACCAGTTCTCATTAATATTCAACGAGCTAAGCTGCTTGACTCTGACTGGCTAACAGCTAGTAGGTTTCCTCCATAACATGACAGCTGTTATCAACTAATTTTAGCTTCATGGCATAGATATATATACTGACTAGATGTTGCCTTCTGCTTCTCAGCATGCGTCAACACCGCCGCCATCTTGGAGTGGGGATCTGAAGCTCTAAATTAATTCTCCCGTATTGTCAGTGTTACCTATAGCGACGTTTGGCCATCCCCAGCGATAGAAAACCTTTTTAGCGATTAGTGACAAATTTGGGAACTTCTCACAATGATGGCAAACTCAGTTTCGTTGTTGAAACGTCAGAAAATCACCTTTCTCATGGCTTTTTCATTTGTGAATTATGCTACATCTCGTTCGCCCAAAGCATTGACCCATGATTATAAAAGTAACGACTGGCGTATGTAGTAACAGACCATGTTAAAGCACAGAAGTAAATGTTCTACAGATCTACAGCAACTGGTGAGATTACAACATACATGAGTCAACGAGACCAGAGGTATGTGGCCTCAACCAGAGCCTGTCTACGGAGAGCCTGTTTACTTCATTGTATCAAAACTGGTTGCAGTTTACTCATTGTTCCTCTAGGGGCCGCCGCTAGCTAGTGCAGAATGAATGGGAGTCTATGGGGCTAGACGGGTAAAATGTATCTTTATTATCGTCAAAAGCTTAGTTTTCTCTAGACTCGACCATAAATACATGCCTGTCAGTTTGAACAACCCAAAAAACTAGATAATTGCTGGAGATTTTGACGATTTATGGTGATTTTATTTTCGTTAGATCTTTACCTAGATTGACGCTAATGCATTATTAGAGGAGTGGATCACCGCGGCAAGATGGCGTCTCGATTGACGCATTCTTTCCAATGAACAGCAGTAGTCAAGGCGACATCTAGTCAGTATATATATATCTATGGCTTCATGGCATGAACTTAGCTTGGCTAGCGAGTGCTAGCATTGTCCAAATGTGCATAATTAAAACCTGCTAGGCTAGCGAGTTCATTAAACCTGTAGCACTTCCTTGAGTTGACAATAACGTTTTACTTACGGGCACTGGTCGTAGTCTGCTGCGATGGTAGCCTACTGCTCCAGGCTTCAACAGCAACCTTTTTGCAAAGCCTATAGCATTGTTCCAAAAAATAAACTGAAGCCATTTGATCCTCAAGTCTGGGTTCTTGGGCAAAATGCATTGTTGAAGTTCTATTCGTGCATAGCCCGTTGACATTCAGCCATCCTTGCATAGGCCTACTAAAACAGTCCCAGAGCTAAACGAATTTTGTGGGCATGGTCTCAACTGGGCGAGCTCATGAATAGTAATGAGCTCATCAATTCCATGTCAATCTGAAGAGCTTTTGCAATTGGCCTAATTTCTCTGCTTTTTCTTTTCAGTGGCTAGAGCTGACGAAGGAGGTAGCTGTTTATTTTCACATTCACGACATAGCACAAACACATATAGACCTAACATGTTAAAAAAAAAAGAAAGTAAAAACGGTTTTGTGTGGCAGGGCACCTTTAACTTTCGTTGGTGTTTCGAATGTCTTACTTTCACTTTCACGTCATTCACTTTCATACTTGCTAGATTTGACCAATTTTCCATAGCCTACGTGCACAAGTAGTTTGAGTAAAACTACTGATCTTCATTATCTCCCTGCTTGTTGACATCTTATCATGTATGTATTTTTTCATGATCGCTAAACGTTTGATTCTTTGTAATGTCATCAGTTCATTCAACTGCGCTATAGGCTCTGCCGTTCAGTTGCATGGACGTTCGTAAATTGCGATTATGGGCGGAGAAAGGCAGAGAAAGGCGCAGTTTACACAAGCTTGATAAATACGACGGAAACTTGGGTCTGACAGCATTCGCAATCTGCGGTTTGTCCATGACTCTGATAACGCCACGTTCGCAAATTTACATACATCTGGCCCACAGTATTTATATTTCATTAACATTGCATTTACATTCATTCATTCAGCTGATGTTTTTATTCAAAGCAATTTTCCATTAACCATTACAAATGAGGTAATTTCCCGATCCCACCCCATCTCTCTTTCCCACTTGCTTCCTGTCACAGTCTCTACTGCCCTGTCAAATTAAAGGGATACCAGGCAAGCCTGATGCCTTTTCTATACGAAGCTCCCCCTACCGCCTGTACGTGTCGATACGTGTGCGAGCCCTTGCTCGGTCTGAAGCTCTTTTCCTTTTCTTTGCATCTTCCATCAAGGGTTTTCGCTGCTTATTCGCCGGCTCTGCCATTATACACACGTTTGCAACAATCGCTAGCGTTTCGTTAGCCTGCCTCTGTGCTGGGGATGCAGGATGTAAACTGATCCTGCTTCTCGCGATGTCTGAGACTTTGTGAGACTGAAGGTCGGCGGGTAGCATACACCGAACTTGCAAGTGGGATATTCTTCCTACAGGCAGTAGGGGTGGGCGAGAGAGCCTTCATTCGCCCCGTAATGAGTCATTTAACCATATACCGACTTACAAAGATGATTAATTAACACAAAAACGTTGCCTGGTGTCTCTTTAAACAGTTTAAAGGCATAAAAGTCCCCCAAAAATGTATTTAAAAAAAAAGAAAAATACAAATGAGGAAACACATTCCAGCTGCAGTGCAGAAGAGACCTTAGACAATCATTACTACTGGACCGGTATTTCCATTTCTTTGTGATGGTGGTCAGTGCTCTTGTGTTCTTATTCTGATTGTTTGTGTTTACAAATTCTGTTTGTTTGTTTACATAGTTTATAATTTCCATGTCCTGCTATAGGGGCCGTATCCAACGAGACCTCCCTGTTCACCTACGACTCCGCTCACCTTCAGGACTCATACCTGTCCTCCCCTAAGCACCACGACACAGGCTTTATTCCGGCATTTTCTCTACCTGAGACCCCTGGCGACCCGCTGTTGAGCGACATGCTGAAGATGTGCTTTGGGAACGGGGTCGGCTTCTGCAAGTATGACACCCTGGCCACACGCAGTCTGAGGATGGGCAATGCCACCATGAGCGCTGTCCGGAGCCACACTGCCCTAGTCAGAGACCTCACGCCAGGTAGGTTCATGATGGTGGTGGTCATCAGAGTTGGTCATCTTGCCTGTGCACTCCACACAGGTGATAGAGCTAATGTGCTGATCTACCTGGCTTTTGTTGTGTTGTGATCAGCTGTTAAGTGAATAGTTGGAACAGATATGTGGTAGGACTTTTACTTTCTGAAGCTGGGATGTCCACCTATGGCTGTTATTGGTGGACTACAGGAGTGATGTGGATTTGGGGATGCTGTTTTTTAAGGACTGGACAACCAAGCAATCCCACTCTTAAGCATGATGTTTCTCCCAAACACCCTTTCAATGATGTTTCTCCCAAACACCCTCCCAACTGCACATTTAAAAGCATGGCAGGGGGCAGGGGGTAAAACCCACATAGCACACATCACTGCTGCACATCACCTACATGTTTTACAGCTTCCATTAGAGTAGCTCTATTTATGGACATTATTCATGAATCTGTCACAAACACAAATGACAAAAAACTATGCAGCATCTGGTCCAAGTCTATTTGGGATTCATTTGTAAAGTGAACTTGAGACAAACCCAAACCACTGACCATCATCACCACTAGCCAATCATGTCTAAACCACAAACACACAACATGGCCCTGTGGCCATTCTCCATCCTCTCCTCTGCAGTGGTGTCCTGTGGCTTCCTACCTGCCCCTACTAGGGGTGAAAAGGAGGGCCAGGTGTACCTGGAGGGGGCCGAGCTGACATTCTCCTGCCCCTCGGGTCATATCCTGTTGGGCTCCCCAAAGCGTACCTGTCAGGAGAGTGGACAGTGGTTGGGCACAACAACCCACTGCGTTTCAGGTAACCACAGTAACTCTACAGATGCAATGTTGTGGAGTCTAGAATCACCTTTCATGATCAATTTGATTTCATTTACATTCTACACAGCGACATTTGACTACTTCAGTAAATATTATGATGTCGTTAAAAATTCCCTTAGATAATAGCTTTGTTTAAAGCACAAAGGCATCTTATTGCAGTTGAAATCTAAAGTGAACAAATACAGTATAGTAGGGCTCAGGAAGAAGCACAGATGTCCAAGGACGGGGCTCGGGTCGAGGCTGTGCTCGACGGCCTGTTGAAATGTCCTTGAGGGAGATGCGCAGTAACTCTTCTAAAGTGTCAAACACATTGAATTCTCTCGGAGCATGCTACATAAATACAGTCCATTTACCAAAACATGCCGAGCGGTTTGGCTCACACACTTCATGCACTCTGCAGCCAAACCCATCACACAGTGTCTCACTGAGATTGAATGAATGACTGCTGACTGAAAAGGCTGCTTTGCTACATATTAGCCAGAAGAGGGCAGTGTTTTTCTCTCTAATAAACGAACAGCTCTGTCAGTTGGAATCAGGCTTTGCTGCTGAGGCCTGTCCTTGAACGCAATCCTCTCCACTGCCTGCCTTAGGCCACAGGCTGAAAAAAACAAACCTTGGTATTTGCCTACATTCTTAACTGTGTTAGTATATCATATTCAGTATAACAAGTCCTCAAGTTAGAGGCAGAGTTGGGTGAAACTCTAACAGTGCACGTGGAACTCTTTTTCACATATCAACTGAGAAAACTGTCTCACAAACAACTGAGCTACCATCTATTGTTGTTATTTTCTCATGGTCTTACGTAGACTTCCACCTATATGCCAAAATAAAATAGGCATAAGTATGAGAATAGGTTGATAACAGGTAAAGTAAAGTCAATAACCTGAAGACAAACAAACAGTTGAAATACACAAAAACACACGCGCACACACACACACACACACACACACACACAGATGGTAACACAAACACATACTTACAGGAATGCACACCCACACACACACAGACTCACAGAAACACTCAGAATCATTGCCCCACATTAATTAGAAGTGGCTATTCTCTGTGACACCGTATTACACTATTACTCAATAATCATAAACATCAGTCATCATAGATCTAGGTGATGACTAACCTATGATGCATACACTCACAGGTCTTTTAATTAACACAGTCACACACACACACACACACATACACACACACAGTCACACAAACACACACACACACACACACACACACACACACACACACACACACACACACACACACACACACACACACACACACACTTCCTGTTCAACCAGGATTGAGCGCAGGTGTCGCATCAAAGCTGCTGACAGACACATTACTGAGTAATGACTGCTTGGCTGACATCTCTACCTTTTATCTTTGTTGCAGAACGTGCTGTGTTTGTCTTGGCAAGCTCGGCCCTATTCTCTTCAAAGCCTTTATGAGAACACCATGCCTCATTAAGTTAGATTTGAACCAGAAATATCACTATAGCTATATCAGCAATATTATGCCTCACAATAGATGGCAATACTATACAATACATATATAGAATATAGTATAATATATTATACTGTATATAATAATAATATTATATATTATAATATAAATATATTATATATATAATACTAGGCGTCATCAGCATGCCACAGTAAGCTGAGCTGGTGTACCTTGGTAATGATTGATTAGGATTTTACATTCAGGAATAGCTCTCATTCCTTCACACGTCTTTGGCATGATTAATGCAGTGCACATTGCAGTACACCTTGACTTGAGACATCTTGGTATGTATTATGTGCCTTGGAGGTACAGGTATGCCTTGTCTGGTTGGTATATTTCCAGCAGTTAGATGTATGTGAGAAATTAGTGTAGATTCAGGCCTCAGTCTTTACATTTGTCATCACATCTCATCATACACCTGTGGGTTGTGTGGACATACACACAGTTTGTGTTCCTGTCACTGAACTGGTAAGGCAAAGTGTCACCTGCATCACATTCATGGGTCCGGTGGGGCGGGAGCATTGTTAGCTGTACAGGATACTGTGGTGGATTAAGGCCTTTGCTAAACGTAATGTGAAGAGATGAAAAAGGACTCTGATGCTGAAAAGATGATGTATTGTTATGAGTATGGGGAACATACATTTTAGAAAAACAACAACAACAAACAACAAACAACAACAGAGACAAGCGTTTCTGGCCTAGCCTGGGAATACCCATACAAACTTTCGGGAAATTTGCTCTGCAGGTCTCTCTGGCCATTGAAGCCCATTTCCAGTGTCCCTAAAACACGGGCATACAATCGCTAATCCGGGATGGGCGCGTATTTCTTTGGAATCGAGTAAACAACTGCATTTAAAACCTTTGTTTATTAGATTGCTACAC